>NW_013952796.1:212856-215182 GCF_001266775.1 Austrofundulus limnaeus
TTAAATATTTAGGTTGCAACCTAAGTATTTAACTTAAATATTTAGGTAGCTAGCTAAATATTTAAGTTGCAACCTAAATATTTAAGTTTCAATCTAAATATTTAGCTCAAAACTAAATATTTAAGTCAGGAAGTTAAATATTTAGCTTGTTAACTAAATATTTAATTTGTAAGTTAAATATTTAGTTCATAAACTATGACATTTATAAATGTATGAATCATATAGTGAAAAACTGACTTTGAAGAATAAATCTGTTCTTTTTTTTATCTTAGAAAATGCTAAATTAAACAAAAACATTGGTGGTAATTTTTGACTGTGTAACTTTACAAACGGCACCCCATAGACATCTTTCATTTTGTTATTTATCAAATTTTTCTGATGAAATGTCCACACATCTTTGCGAACAGACTGTGCCGTTCTGTCCACCAGGGGGCGGCAGAGCTGAGCAGACTGACTGAACACACCCTGAGGACAGCTGATGACTGGACACTTGTCCCACATCTCCTTCAGTATTTTCAGGTTGAAACTTTACGTTTGTGTTTCACACGGGCGAGAACATGAGAACCACACATGTGTTGGAGGAGAAGCAGCTCGGGCTTTTACCCTCGAACTGAGTATCTGAGCGGGACATTAGCAGCCGCTGCACATGCTCCGTCAGCACAGCCTTCATCCCGTCTGACGAGCAGGGAGACGGTTACCAAGGAGACGGACACGTGGTCCTCAGTGCCCCAGATTCTTCTGCCCTCACCCCCCTTTTCTTTCCTTTGTTCCAGTCTCCCCCTCCCTCACTTTATCTCATTCAGACCCTCCATCCTTCCTCTCCTTCTCCTTCCCTCGGCCTTCAGGCCTTCTTAATGTGTTTGCCGTGTTAGCAAAATATCTCATGAACCACTGCTTAGATTAGAATGAAACTTTCCTGAAATAATCTCTGGATGCTGGTTTACAATGGATTCACTTTTAGAGTAAACCCAGTCCAAGACGCCTGCTCTAAATAAATAAAGTAAAAATAAATGAAGCTAGTATTAGTTGTGGTATCTGAGTTACACACAACACTTCCTCAAAACTAAATCTAATCTTAAAACTCTGACATGAAAGATGCTAGCTCTTTAATTTGTATTCTTTTATTCCTCCTCCTCCTCCTCTTCCTCCTGATTGATGTTTCGGACGCCTCTTATGCAATCCTCGCCTTTCCGCAGAGCCAATCAGATTCCTTCAGTGTGACGTCACAGCCTGGAGGCGGAGCTCGATCAATAAGTGTGTGTTTGAGCTGCTTGGTCACCATGGTGATGGGGATTAAACAGTTGTATTTTTTTTCTCCTTCCCCTCATCGACCGCGGTCACCTCTTTACGTCCCACAATGCACTTGTTGTTACATAACAGAGCCGGAGGAAGAGGCTCAGCCAATCAGAGCCCAGAGACAGCAGAGGATGATTTCACACGCAGATATGATGAGACGTGTGTGACGGCGGATCGACCAGAGCCGGTCGAGGCTCGGGTTCCTCCTGCAGGAGAACATGTAGGAGGTGCACACAGGCTGAGAAACAGGAAGTGACTCCTGTCTTCTGCAAGAAGCAGAGAGAGATGAAGAAACTGTGTTAGCTGGAGTCAAAAAGAAGCCGAATGTTAGCTAAAAGATAAACGTAGCAGTCTGAGATGTTCAGAAACCAAACTGAGACCACACACACACACACACACTGAAATGGGCGGGACAGAAGCGGAAGGTGGTTCTTAAAGAGACAGAGGCCAATTTAAAGGCATTTAGAAGAGGAAGTGATGAGAAGATAAGTTTATTTTCAATTTAAACATAAAAACAGCATTTTCATAACAACTAAAGGTGACATAGATACTTTATTATGGTATGGTATTTAAATGTATGCCTGAGAAACTCATAATATTGCCCCTTTAATGAAAATTTCATGTCAATATTACAAATGATAAAATTATAACTTTGCTTCCAAAATGTCATTGTGATGCGACAATTCCAGAATAAATGACAGATTGTTTCTGGATGCTGTTTGCAATCTTTACGGTTTGGGTTTATTGTTTTAATATAGTTCCTCATGAACTGATTAGTGGGATAAATTCTGTGTAATAGTTTAAAGGAGACTTCTATGGGGTGCCGTTTGTAAAGTCACACAGTCAAAAATTACTACCAATAATTTTGTTTTATTTAGCCTTTTATAAGAAAAAAAAGAACAGATTTATTCTTCAAAGTCAGTTTTTCACTATATGATTCATACATTTATAAATGTCATAGTTTATAAACTAAAGATTTAACTTACAAATTAAATATTTAGTTAACAACATAAATATTTAACTTGTGACT
>NW_013952796.1:216172-217204 GCF_001266775.1 Austrofundulus limnaeus
AGAGAAACCTTTGCAGGATCCAGAGAAACCTTTGCAGGATCCAGAGAAACCTTTACAAGACCATGAAAAACCTTTGCAGGATCCAGAGAAACCTTTACAGGATCCAGAGAAACCTTTGCAGGATCCAGAGAAACCTTTGCAGTTTCCAGAGAAACCTTTGCAGCATCCAGAGAAACCTTTGCAGGATCCAGAGAAACCTTTGCAGGATCCAGAGAAACCTTGACAGGACCATGAAAAACCTTTGCAGGATCCTGAGAAACCTTTGCAGGATCCAGATAAACCTTTGCAGGACCATGAGAAACCTTTACAGGACCATGAGAAACCTTTGCAGGATCCTGAGAAACCTTTACAGGACCATGAGAAACCTTTACAWGATCCAGAGAAACCTTTGCAAGATCCAGAGAAACCTTTGCAAGAACCAGAGAAACCTTTGCTGGATCCTGAAAAACCTTTGCAGGATCCCGAAAAACCTTTGCAGGATCCTGAAAAACCTTTGCAGGATCCAAAGAAAGCTTTGCAGGATCCAAAGTAACTTTTGCAGGATCATGAAAAACCTTTGCAGGATCCAGAGAAACCTTTGCAGGATCCTGAAAAGCCTTTGCAGGATCCTGAAAAACGTTTGCAGGACCATGAGAAACCTTTGCAGGATCCTGAAAAACCTTTGCAGGATCAAGAAAAACCTTTGCAGGATCCAAAGAAACCTTTACAGGATCATGAGAAACCTTTGAAGGATCATGAGAAACCTTTGCAGGATCCTGAAAATCCTTTGCAGGATCAAGAAAAACCTTTGCAGGATCCAAAGAAACCTTTGCAGGATCCATAGAAACCTTTGCAGGATCCATAGAAACCTTTGCAGGATCCATAGAAACCTTTACAGGATCATGACAAACCTTTGCAGGATCCTGAAAAACCTTTGCAGGATCATGAGAAACCTTTACATGACCATGAGAAACATTTGCAGGATCCAGAGAAACCTTTGCAGGATCCAGAGAAACCTTTGCAGGATCCTGAAAAACCTTTGCAGGATCCTGA
>NW_013952796.1:218257-225646 GCF_001266775.1 Austrofundulus limnaeus
GACCAGAGAAACCTTTACAGGACCATAAAAACCTTTGCAGGATCCAGAGAAACCTTTGCAGGATCCAGAGAAACCTTTGCAGGATCCAGAGAAACCTTTGCAGGATCCAGAGAAACCTTTGCAGGATCCTGAAAAACCTTTGCAGGATCATGGGAAACCTTTGCAGGATCATGGGAAACCTTTGCAGGATCCAGAGAAACCTTTGCAGGATCCTGAAAAACCTTTGCAGGATCCTGAAAAACCTTTGCAGGATCCAGAGAAACCTTTGCAGGATCCAGAGAAACTTTTGCAGGATCCTGAAAAACCTTTGCAGGATCCAGAGAAACTTTTGCAGGATCCTGAAAAACCTTTGCAGGATCCTGAGAAACCTTTGCAAGATCCTGAGAAACCTTTGCAAGATCATGAGAAACCTTTGCAAGATCATGAGAAACCTTTGCAGGATCATGAGAAACCTTTGCAGGATAATGAGAAACATTTGCAGGATCATGAGAAACCTTTGCAGGATCATGAGAAACCTTTGCAGGATCCTAAGAAACCTTTGCAGGATCCTAAGAAACTTTTGCAGGATCATGAGAAACCTTTGCAGGATCATGAGAAACCTTTGCAGGGTCCTGCAAAAGAATGTCAGGATCTGTTTTTTTTCCGTCTCTCATTTGCTGTTAAGATGAAAAGTCTGACTTTGAGAGAAACAAACAAACAAAAAGAAAGTTTTTTCTGACTCCAGGTTCTAAAGATCAAAGATCAGGAGTTTTTCCTTCCTTCCTTCTTGATGCTGAACAAAGTGGTCATTTTCCTGGTGCCTAGCAACAGGGCTGAAAGAGACAAACAAGGGGAATGCGAACACGCAAGACTTTAACATGCAGCTCCACGACTCCAGGGCCCTGCGAAAGCCTGAATGAGACGATGATGTCATCGACACCAAACACAAGGAGAAGTTCAGCTGGTTCTCCTCCTCACATCTCTGCAGGATTCTATTAAATGAAATCAGAGTTTTTTTTTGTTGTTAAACTGATTATTTGTCAGTTTCATCCTTTAAAACTAAACAAACGGCCCCTTTAATGGCTCCTCCCTGCGCTGTGTTCAGGGTCTCCTTTGCGTGAGGCATTCACTGACCCCGCTGCTGCACCTGAACCTGACCGTTCTGTTTGTTGACGCCCTGAGCCAATCGCAGCGAGCGGAGGCTGAGGAGGGCCGTGATTGGCTGCGGGCGGCGGTCGGGTGAGCTCACCGTCAGAGCGTCGTCTCTCTGTGTTGGGTCAGAAAAAAAAATGACATAATGGTGGGGGTTGGAGGGGGAGGGGGCACTGCAGCCTCTCCACATGCTGATGGAGCAGAGAGGCGGGGGGGCGGATGGAGGACGGTTGGGGGAGGGGTGAAGGATCTGGTTTGTATTCATCTCTCAGCACCTGCTTGTCCGGTGGATGTGACAAAAGCATGCACAAACACGCACACACCAACAGGCACATACCATACTTMAGATCAGATCTGATCAGATTAGACAGAAAGACACTTTCTTTAATCCTAATATGCCTCCATCTGTTCCAACAGACCTTTCTGCACCCCCACCCCTACCACCGTCCACCAACTGTCTGCCACTGACAGGCGTAACCATGGATAGGGGCATCATGATAAGCCACGCCCCTTCACCTGCTGAAGGTCATGTCAGCATATTAACACTATTGAACGACATCGAACGGCTGAGAGTCTGGAAGCAAAAACTGTCCGTTTATATATTTTTAAAAAAGCACAAAAGCTGGAGGAGGACTCTAGACATGATCCAGAACCAAGACTTGCAGAATCCACAGCCGGGTCAGAAACAAACAGCCTGAAGCAGCCACAGAGAGAGGTTTACTCTAACAAAGATTTCATTCATCCTGCTCTCATTTATTATGCTAATGAGGATGCAAAGAGGGCGTGGCCTATTTCATTCTGATTCAGGTCAGAGTACAGTCTGTCTGCTACAGACACCCCTCTGGGTCCAGCAGAGTCCTTCTGATGGCCCTAGTCAAAGTATCAGAACCAAAATCTGAAGCCTCAGAAATTTAAATAACCACATAGTATTTAAGAATCTCATTTTGAGATTTTATATCAATCTAAACCAAACGTTTTTTTTTAAAAACAACCGAACTAGATAAATAATAAATGCATGAACTGCATGAATAAACAACAAATCCAATTAAATAAGATCAAATTCAGTAAAATAAACCAAAAATTTGACTGAGTTTTGGTGAAGCGGAGCAGGTGAGGCTGCAGAGCGGTCCTGGTGGACCACCGAGGCATCACTCTGTGTTCTCCTTTAAGATCACATGTTAAGTCCTGCAGGGCCAGACTCCAGAAGAAATCCGGCCCTGCCTGCTTTAATCCATCTGCAAGGCAGATTATATAATCTGCAGCTCTGAAGAAGAGAACTCCCTGAAGTACGGAAACCCAGAAGAGACAAAAACAGATGACATGAAAAACAATCTGATGACTGAGAAACAAACAGAAGGTAGTCAAAAAATCTTTACTTTCAAATTTAAACCAGAACTGAACTGAATCTAGTCCTGACGTCCAAAAACTGAATCCAAATTGAGCAGGAGCTGTTTGACCAATTATTGAAGAGAAAACTCTTAATCTTTGAAAAATGGATGAGTGTGGTCTGTAGAACTGAAAGTACTCTGAGGGGTCAGCAGGATGAGAAAAGTGAGTCATTATTTATTCTTCTACCATCCAGCAGCAGGGGCAGAGCTAAACTATTTCTGCAAGGGTGGCCAAGGTGTTTGTGGGGGGGCACTGAGGATTTGAAAATTCAAAATGGCCACCACCGCTAACTTTAAAAGGCTATAATTCAGATATTTTAACACTTTTTGAGATTAAATTTGTTGTGGAGTAGCTACAGTATGCTGATTCTCGATGTTAATCCCAATTTAAGCTATTACTAAAGTCTGTCCGCTTTCTTCCGCTTATCCAGTGTCGGGTCGCGGGGGCAGCAGCACAAGCAGAGAGACCCAGACTTCCCTCTCCCAAGCCACTTAGGCCAGCTCATCCAGGGGAATTTCAAGGTGTTTCCAGGCCATCTGAGAAACCAGTGTGTCCTGGGTCTTCCTCTGGGCCTCCTCCCAGTGGGATGTGCCCAGAACACCTCACCAGGGAGGCGTCCAGGAGACATCCTAACCAGATGCCCGAGCCACCTCAACTGGCTCCTCTTGACATGGAGTACCCCCCACAGGACTTTCCTGAGGGACACGGTCAAACACCTTACCCAAGTCCACAAAACACATGTAGACTGGTTGAGCGAACTCCCACGCACCCTCCAGGACCCTGCTGAGGGTGTAGAGCTGGTGCCAGAGCCTTATGGGAGACCAGGTGAATCTCATTCCCCGCCCCGCATTTGGCCATCAAGGAGCTTTTTAATCACCTCAGTGACCTCAGCACCAGAGATTGGAGAGTCTGATCCAGGGTCCTCAGGCTCTGCTTCCTCATGGGAAGATGTGCTGGTAGGATTGAGGAGGTCTTTGAAGTATTCTGCCAACCGACCCACACCATCCCGAGTTGAGGTCAGCAGCGCACCATCCCCACCATAAATAGTGTTGGTGGCGAACCRCCTCGACCCACCACCAAAGACATCGGATGGTGGACCAGAATCTCCTCGAAGCCGTATGGAAGTCTTTTTCCATGGCCTCTCCGAACTCCTCCTATGCCCAAATTTTGCCTCAGCGACCACCTGAGCCGCAATGCGCTTGGACTGCTGATAGCTATCGGCTGCTTTCAGAGTCCCACAGGCCAAAAAGACCCAATAGGACTCCTTCTTCAGCCTGACAGCATCCCTCACCGCCTATGTCCACTAGTGGGTTCAAGGGTTGCCACCACGACAGGCACCAACAACCTTACGGCCACAGCTCAAGTAAGCCGCCTCGACAATGGAGGCGTGGATCATGGCCCACTCGGACTCAATGTCCCCCACCTCCCCCAGAACGTGTTCAAAGTTCCCCCGGGGGTGCGAGTTGAAGCTCCGTCTGACGGGAGACTCTGACAGATGTTCCCAGCAGACCCTCACTATACGTTAGGGTCTGCCAGGTCTGACCGGCGTCCTCTCCCACCACCGGAGCCAACTCACCACCAGGTAGTGGTCAGTTGACAGCTCCGCCCCTCTCTTCACCTGAGTGTCCAAAACATGCGGCCGCAGATCAGATGAAACGACATCAAAGTCAATCATCGAACTGCGGCCTAGGGTGTCCTCGTGCCAAGAGCACATATGGACACCCTTGTGTTTGAACATGGTGTTCGTTATGGACAATCCACGACCAGCACAGATAACAGAACACCGCTCGGGTTCGGAGGGGGGGGGGGGGGGGGGGTCCTCCCAACCACACCCCTCCAGGTCTCACTGTCATTGCCCACATGAGCGTTGAAGTCCCCCAGCAGAACGAGGGAGTCCCTGTTAGGAGCACTCTCCAGCACCCCCTCCAAGGACTCCAGAAAGGGTGGGTAATCTGAACTGCTGTTAGGCGCTTAGGCCCAAACAACAGTCAGGACCCAWCCCCCGACTTGTAGGCGGAGGGAGGCTACCCTCTCATTCACTGGGTTGAACCCCAACATACAGGCACCAAGATGGGGGGCAATAAGAATACCCACTCCTGCTCAGCGCCTCTCAGCATGGGCAACTCCAGAGTGGAAGAGTGTCCAACCCCTCTCGAGGAGACTAGTTCCAGAGCCAGAGCGGTGCATCAAGGTGAGTCCAACTATATCTAGTCAGAACCTCTCAACCTCACACACCAGTTCAGGCTCCTTCCCCACCAGAGAGGTGACATTCCACATCCCTAGAGCCAGCTTCTGTAGCYAAGGATCAGACCGCCAAGGTCCTCGACCTTGACCACTGCCCAACACACAATGCACCGACCCCTTTGGCCCCTCCCACAGATGGTGAGCCCATGGGAAGGAGGACCCATGTCTCCTCTTCGGGCTGTGCCCAACTGGGCTCATGGGCGAAAGCCTGGCCACAAGGCGCTCGCCAACGTGCCCCACCTCCAGGCCTGCCTCCAGAGTGGGGCCTTGGTGACCCGCATCTGGGTGAGGGAACATTAAGTCCATTTGAGGCACTCATCATAAGGGGTCTTTGGGCTGAACTTTGTCTGATCYGTCATCTAGGACCTGTTTGCCTTGGGTGACCCTACCCGGGGCATGAAGCCCTCAACAAACATAGCTCCTAGGATCATTGGGACACTCAAACCTCTCCACCATGATAAGGTGGCAGTCCAGGGAGAGAAGCTATTACTAACGCTAATGCTAATTTTACAAAAGTCTATAATTCAGCCTTTTTTTAACATAGACCCTTTAACAAAATCTACATGCAAATACAAAATCCAAGAATCCCACCCACTTGTCAATTATTTGGCGGTGGCACCTGGGATGGTCAATCAGGTTCAAGGGATGGCAAGTGCCACCCGTCTGGCTCTGCCCCTGTCCATGAGATTAAAGATCCTGGATCTCAGTACAATTCAGGATATCTCAGTAGACCTTCTTAAAATCCAGCAGCTTTCAGATGATCCACGCAGTGTGTATCACTCTACCTCTACAGTCAGACTGAGCCAATGGATCCAAGAAGAAATATCTCATGACTCAGCAGATTCTAGGATCCACTCAACATTCAGCAGGTTTAAGAGGATCTTCCAGTGGAACCCCTTAAAGCAGGGCTGACAAACTCATTTTCACCGAGAACCACATCAGCATCATTGCAGTAATTAACTTCCACGCTTTGTGCGTTTTGAGCCCCGCTAACAAACACTAACTGAGCTCTACCTGGTATTTCCTGCACAGAAAAAGCATTTTAACACGTCCTCTTATAAACACTGAAAAGTACTATATGTATGACTGAATAAACATGAAACAAATTAAACAAAAATACTATTAAAAGTAAAAGTAAGAGAGTTTTACTGTAGTGAGGACCTGCCATCTTGAACTCTGTGCTTTCCCACTTTGCGACAGGGAATTCCTACGTAAGGGGGCGTTCCAGTTCAAATATACGACTTGTAGGTTGGAAATTCCCACTTCCCTGTTCAACTGGACTGCAGCAAAAATGTAGCGAAATGGAAGTTTTCTCTGGATGCCGGCTACTTCTGAACCCTGTGCAGCTCCACCTGGAGGTGGGATGTTGTCATTTTACAGGTAAAATAACCCTACCCAGAGGACATTCTGTCATCAGTTACAATAAAATAATAACTAATAGTTCAGTAGATCCAAAAAGAAACACATACAGTCCATAATAGGTGACTTTATGATCCAGTAGATGCAAAAATATCCTCCTAAAGTCCAAAATATCCCAGCAGATCTACAGTTCAGATATAAAGCAATCTCCTGCATTCCAGCAGATCTCGTATAATCTAGAACATATAGATCTATCTTGTTTGTGTTTTAATAAGCGTCTGATGTTAGTTAAACAACAGGAAGCAGCTCTGTGTTAAGGTACAGCATGTTCTGACACACACACACACACACACACACACACACACACACACACACACACACACGCAGCCTGCTGCTGCTGCTGCTGAATAATTCAGCGCTGCAGGAGAAAGTGCTCTGTCACCACAGAAACCTTGTCCTCTCTGAGGACAGATTGCTCCAGCTTTCACTCAGCTGATGCATGCATCAGCCTGTCTTGGATCAATTCTCTCTTTAAATTCCTCCAGTTATTGATTTTCAAAAGGCTCGGAGAATAAAAACTGGATAATAAATCATTTTATTCATTATATTATGACAAAAGATCTGATGTGTTTCTGACCATAAAATCAGACTGGAGGTGAATCTTTAACTGTCGCCTGCACTGAAGGCCTGACTGTAGCTGCCTGTGTCTGAGTGTTTGTGTCTCTTATTTATTTAACAAACTTATTACATACGGCCACCACAGCTAAGCACCATTAGCAGACATTAAACAGATATAATTAACGAGGGTGAACAGTCAAAGGTAAATAAAACATTTTAAAGTTTTTCAAAATATTTTGCAGAAAATWTTGATTCTTAAAAAGCTGTTTTAGGTTTTAGTTACACCTGAAAGAAATGTTGGATGTTCAGCACTTTGTGATTGTGTGATGTCATCACTCTGCGCTTCAGTGCAGTTTGTCTGCTGCTGGTGAGGAAGAGGAGGAGGTCAGGTGATGATGAAGCAGCTTCATCACTAAAGCTTTTCATGCTAAATAAAACAGAAAGGCTACATGATGCATCCATCCATCCATCCATCATCCATCCATCCATTCATCCTTCCATCCATCTTCATCCATCCATCCATCCATCCATCCATCTTCATCCATCTTCATCCATCCATCCATCTTCATCCATCCATATTCATCCATCCAGCTTCATCCATCCATCATCCATCCATCCATCTTCATCCATCCATATTCATCCATCCAT
>NW_013952796.1:226705-231799 GCF_001266775.1 Austrofundulus limnaeus
TAAATAAATAAATAAATATCCTGAAGGAAAATAAATAAAACTTGGAAACTAACCTCCACCCTCCTCAGTGTGGCTCAGAAGCACTGCGGCAGGACCTGGGGACCCTCAGACGGAGGAGAGAAAGCGGGACCAGCAGATGGGTCACGAGGTCTGCAGCAGCTCGTCTCCTCCAATCAAATGAATCGACTGTAAATAGGAGCCAATGGGAGGAGGGGGGCGGATATAAAAGGCTGAGCGCCCCTTTAATCCGCAGCAGCAGCGGCAGCAGGAGTCCCGGACCAGATCCAGATCCAGACCCTCTCACCTCAGACTGAACGACAGGTAGGAGCATCCTCAGATCCAGGACTGGGGGGAGGCAGGGGGGGGGCTGCAGGGATCAGACTAATCCCAGGAATTAAAATGATGGTTTTAATAAATAAAAGAGGAGCTGCAGACAGAAGGACCGGTTCCTGGTTCTGTACCGGAGCCGCAGGGTCCGGGTCTGGGACGACCTTGCAGCCTGCTCGGGTGTTGCGCAGTGAGGATCTGCGCAGGATTCATCCGCAGCATCCCAACAAAATAAACCCAGAACCAGAACCGGTACCTCCCTTTAATGTCGCAGCTTTGATCGGACCAGACTGGTTACGGGTCGGAACCGGTTCCGCTCCATCCGGTCTGAAGGTGACCGGGGGGCGTCGCGCGCATGCACGGCTCTGCAGCCGCGCGCGCAGGCCCGCTGCTCCCGCTGCGTCACTCCGCGGGTCCGGAGCATCATAATCCTTTGTGTCTCAGATCCTCTGAAGCCCAGCCGGACCCCACCCCKGGAACAAAGATCCGAACCGGGTCCCTGCTCTGGTTAGAACAGAACTCTGGTTCCGTTTCTACCCTGAAGGTCAAAACCAGAACCACCTGGTTCTATAAAAACCCGGTCCTGCAGGATTTGGTTCTGCATGACTTAGCAGAGCAGCAGATTTACATTTTAAATAAACAAAACAAATATCTGACATAAAATTAGTTTTTGCTTTAAATGATCAATTTTTTCTTTTACTTTTTATTTCTAAAGACCTTAAAAAGATCAAAATAATGAACTAAAGTCATGTTTTGTAGGGTTTTAACTAAAATCATAAAAATCTAAAATTAAAGCAACAGTAAAAAGGAATAAAAAAAAGTAACACAAAGGAACTAAAGGAAACACGCGAGGTCTCAAAAATAGAAACTATTCAAATGAAAGAGAAAATCTAAAATCCAGATTTCAAAATAAAACCTGAAATCTTTTGTTTGTTTCAAACAGGCAGCTGAGGGGAAATCCTTTGGTTTTTCTTAATGATGCTCTGAATGATGAGCTGCTGTTAATTATTTTAATGATTTGTGATTTCCTTTTTATGCAGGTTGTGTAGAAATGTTCGTATTTATTGTACTTAAAATGAAATAAAATATGAAAAAAACAGATGAGGAATGAAGTTAAATAAACAAAAGTGGAGACTTGAGKAAATAAAGTTATTTTAAAATAAAATAAAATGCAGAGTGAACACTAAAGAAAGCTGAAGAGGCTGAAACTGAGGTGTTAAAGCTACGAAGCTGGATAGCAACTAAAAGCTAAAGGCTAATAAATGTTAGCAAAATGGCAAAGCTAAAATAGCACAAGAAGCTAAAAACAGAGCCGGTGTTCTGAAACAGATTTCAAAGAAAATAATGTGTTTTTAAAGAACCGAAGAAATTTTTCTGTTCTTTTTCCATTAAGGTACACATTTAAAAAATAAAAAAAAAGTTACAAAAATCAAAATTTGCAGCAGAACGAGCTGAACTTTTTGACGTACAAGTGTCTCAAACAGCCCAAAATATGCAGGAATGCAAAAAAAGCTGTACAGAGGAATGCTGACTCAGCATTTCTGAGTCACATTCAGTTTTAAACACGACTCAAACAGGAAGTTGGATCAAAACAACAGATTATCAGCATGAGACTAAACAACATAAAAGCCGGAGTCAACCATAAGTTTTAATTCTCACTTTAGTTGAAATCAGGAGACCTCTTCCAGGATCTGGACCTGCGGGTCTTGCAGGACTCGTAAGCGAAAAGCAAGTTGAATAAATAGAACAAAGACGTAAAATTATCTTAAATTGGATTTTAAATCCCACAGGAAGTGGACGCAGAGACTTTAAAACGAACCGACGCCTGCTCTCTGTCTGGTTTTCACCAGCCGAAGTCACTGCATGACTCCGAGTTTTCTTTTCTCCACGCTGATCCCAGGTCAGCGGCCCAGACGTCACCATGCCTTTCGGAAACACCCACAACAAGTCGAAGATGAACTACTCCGCGGAGCAGGAGTACCCGGACCTGAGCCAGCACAACAACCACATGGCCAAGGTGCTCACGCTGGACATGTACGCCAAACTGCGAGACAAGGAGACGCCCAGCGGCTTCACCCTGGATGATGTCATCCAGACCGGCGTCGACAACCCAGGTATGTCCTAACATGTTGGCAGGTCAAACGCCAGCCTCACTGATGGTGTAGGGGTGCATTAGTGCCTCTATTGAACAGCTAGAACCCTCCATCAGACCAGGAAGAGACAACATTTCAAATTCAATTCRAAAATACTTTATTGATCCMAGAGGGAAATTTGGTAAAATTTCCTCTAAAACCAAACTCCTAAACATCTACAGTCTTTGTTTTCAACCTGACCTGTTTCACTCTATATTCTGAAGTCCTGATTGTTTCTAATTGGATCAGTTGATGGATCAAGTTCTTTTCTGCTCGAAGACACGGAGGGCTTGGCTGCTTCTTGGATATACAGGGGACATTTGACAATGTTCCTGTAGAAGCTATAGAAAGAGCATTTGCCAGAAAAGGTGTAGATGAGACAACTACAAAATGACTCGTTTTYATRMTTCGGACAAGGAAWACATCTTCAACTCTGGGGGACTGTTCGATAACCGTAAACCTGAGACGGGGCTGTCCACAGGGAGGAGTAATCTCACCCGTGTTGAGTTGAATGGATCCAGACTCCATACACAAGGGTATGCAGATGACTTGGTCATACTTATAGAAGGCTTCTGCCTSGTCACTGTATGTAACCTAGAAGGGACTAAGTATAGTATCCAGATGGTGCCRCAAGCAGGAACTTTCTGTCAAYCCGAACAAGACAGAATTGGTTCTTTTCACTCAAAAGAAGTCAAAGAATGGTTACTCACCTCCAAAGTTGGAGGGTGTAGAACTCTCCCTGTCAGAGTCAGTTAAATTCTTGGGTGTCTATCTAGACAGGAAGCTTAACTGGAAAAGACACATAAATGAAAAGTGTAAGAAGGCAGCAATGTGTCTACACCAGTGCCGTAGAATTGCAGGTAGTCGTTCGGGTGCTACCCCAAAGGTTATCAGGTGGATCTACACGGCCATAGTCCGCCCCATGCAATGCTATGCTGCTTTAGTGTGGTGGGTTCGAGTCCAAGTTGTGGTGGCAAGAGTGATGCTCACCCATGTGCAACGAATGGCTTGCCTGAGCATCACAGGTTCCATCAGAACAAACAGCAGCCATGGAAGTCCTACTGGACCTGGCTCCACTAGATTTACATATTTTAGGGGAGGCCGCATCCAGTGCAGTAAGGCTACGCCAGTCTGGTAGGTGGAAAAACCTATCTGACTCACAGCACACTAGAATCTGGGACTGTTCCAGGAACTGCAGGACCTGGAGACAGAATGGTCAAAAAATACAATTTTGAGCCAAGTTTTAAGACAGAGATAGAAGACAGGTCAGCCTGGAGTTACCTCTCTACGACGGACATGTCTCCCAATCATTTCTACCGTTTTACAGATGGATCCCTTCTGAAGGGGTCAGTAGGTGCAGGGGTGCTTATTTTCATCAACCATAGTAAGAGAGAGAACAAATACCCACTAGGTTGTTTTGCAACTTGAGATATATGCAATCCACCAGTGTGCGGCATCTCTCAAAGACMTTCAGTGTACACASAAGGAAATATTCATCCTAACAGATAGCCAAGCTGCTATTAAAGCTCTCYGAGGGCCACACTTTACATCATTACTGGTTGGGAGTGTGCCGAAGCAGTCAACCAACTGGGGAGAGATAGTGTTACTGTTAAATGGGTACCAGGACACATTGGCATTAATGGTAACCAGAGAGCTGGCAGTCAGGCTCACTTCAAAGGACAAGACCCTGTTGTAGGTACCTCAACAACAGTCTGTAGGACTGCCATACAGACTGTTGTTGAGGTTGGGCAGTCCTACAGACTGTTGTTGAGGTTGGGCAGTCCTACAGACTGTTGTTGAGGTTGGGCAGTCCTACAGACTGTTGTTGAGGTACCTACAACAGGCTCTTGTCCTACAGCCTGTTGTAGGTACCTCAACAACAGTCTGTAGGACTGCCCTACAGGCTTGGATTAGACCTCAACACTCAATCCACTGGAGGGAGCTGACGGACTGTAGACAGGCACGGGAACTGCAAAATGGTCCAAATCTAAGGTTTGGGAAAGCTCTCATCTCCCTGACAAGGAAAACTCTAAGTACACTGGTYGGAGTCCTAACTGGGTACAATCTGCTCAACGGCCACAAAATGGTGATGGGACTCCATGACAATGGTCTGTGTGATGCCAGTGGCATTGAATTAATGACCTCTTTGAACTACTTAGACCACTGCCTGGCTCTGAGCGGTCAAAGGAAAATAATTCTTAGGGACCSCTTTATGGATCCTGAGAMGCTCAGAACACTGAGTGTCTAAMCTTGTGTCCTACATCTGAGGGACACAAAGGTTTGAATAAAGACCAGAGTCTTTTTGGGGAGAAGAATCAACCCACTTATGAGACCCCTGCTCATGTGGGTACTTTATCCGTCCCCACKCACCATAAACCACTGTGGGTTTGAGTCTGGCTCTGAAGTCTTTCTGGTCCCTGCAGGTCACCCCTTCATCATGACGGTGGGCTGTGTGGCTGGAGACGAGGAGACGTACGAGGTCTTCAAGGACCTGATGGACCCCGTGATCGAGGACCGCCATGGAGGATACAAACCAACAGACAAACACAAGACAGACCTGAACGCTGCAAACCTGCAGGTAAACCCAGACCTGAACCCTGAAAACCTGCAGGTAAACCCAGACCTGAACCCTGAA
>NW_013952796.1:233044-237810 GCF_001266775.1 Austrofundulus limnaeus
AGTTAGACCCAGACCTGAACCCTGAAAACTTGCAGTTAGACCCAGACCTGAACCCTGAAAACTTGCAGTTAGACCCAGACCTGAACCCTGAAGACCTGCAGTTAGACCCAGGCCTGAACCCAGAAAACCTGCAGGTAAACCTAGACCTGAACCCTGAAGACCTGCAGGAAAACCTAGACCTGAACCCTGAAAACCTGCAGTTAGACCCAGGCCTGAACCCAGAAAACCTGCAGGTAAACCTAGACCTGAACCCTGAAGACCTGCAGGAAAACCTAGACCTGAACCCTGAAAACCTGCAGTTAGACCCAGACCATGAACCCTGAAAGTTCAAGGCACAATAAATATGTAGAACCTGGACTAATCATGGGGTTGGACTCTGTTCTCTGTCTGTGGTGCTGAAATGACCTGAAATAACCCTTYAGTCCTGCCCTCCGGTCAAAGCTTCTCCTGCTTCTGTTTTCAGGGTGGAGATGATCTGGATCCAAACTACGTGCTGAGCTCTCGGGTTCGGACGGGGCGGAGCATCCGTGGCTTCAGCCTGCCGCCACACTGCAGCCGCGGCGAGAGGCGTGGCATCGAACAGCTGTCCATYGAAGGTACGACGTCCCGACAGTCAGAGCGGAGTTGTTTGTTTGCCTTAAGAAATCGTTGTTTGGATGTTTTTATTTGTCACAGCCATGCTTTGTTTACTCAGCCTTTTGTTTTTAGGCAGACTAATTTTAAAAACAAGAGAAACTAGATTATTGTGAGTATGGGAAAACAAATGTACGGAAGAGGATTAGGGCCACTGAAAAAAATGAAAAAGGAATTCTGACTTTAATCTCAGAATTCGGACTTTAATCTCAGAATTCTGACCTTAATCTCAGAATTCTGACCTTAATCTCAGAATTCTGACTTTTTTTCTCAGAATTCTGACATTTTTTCTCAGAATTCTGACTTTTTTCTTTTCAGAATTTGGACTTTTTTCTTTTCAGAATTTGGACTTTTTCTCAGAATTTTGAATTTTCTCAGAATTCTGAGATTAAAGTCAGACTTCTGAGAAAAAAGTCAGACTTCTGAGATTAAAGTCAGACTTCTGAGAAAAAAGTCAGAATTCTGAGATTAAAGTCAGAATTCCTTTTTTTATTTTTTCATTGGCCCTAATCCTCTTCTGTACAAACGCGAGTTAGGATATGTGAACTAATTTTATTTTAATGAACTCTAACAACACATCTGGGTCCAGATGAGGATTATATTTCTTTACAGTTGATTTTTAAAGAAATATCTATAAAAAATATTCACCTTTCCTGAACAGAACCAGCCTAACCGTGTAAATCACGTGTCCACCTGACAGCAGCTCTCTGCTGTTATGTAACTGGATAAAAGCTGAGGCAGAGTTTGATTTAAAGTAACAGACTTAAATTTCCTGTTTTTGTTCCTCTAAAATCGAAGAAGCTGCTGCTGTTGTTAGACATTTAAAGATCATTTAAAGATAAAGACGTATTTAATGAACGAACTAATCTAAATTAAAGAGACAGGATGTGTCACTTTTAGCAACATCAGCACCACATTCTGGTGTGTTCAGGGACCCCCGGATAAAGCAGTGTTTGTTCCTGTTCCGCTCTGACAGCTCAGGTTTTTATTTAGCTCCTGCTGCAGCTGATGAGTCTTTATTTAGAGACTTCCCATCATGCCTCAGTGAGCGTGTTGGCGAACGCACCAGATTACGTAACTGAGCCGAGCTCCGTCCTGCTGAGACTCCTAATGAGCCCGACGGCTCGGTTTGTCCGAAATCACAGCTTTCGTATTGGAATGGAGCCGGACCGAAGCGGTGCAGCCCAGCATTGGCAGGGAGGGGGGTCTCCACTGCCCCCTGCTGGCAGAAATCAGGTTTCACAGCGTGAAGGTGCTTTATTTGATTWAAAAAAAAAACATTTCTTCCAGCAGCTTCCTGCGGTGGTTTTAGCTGCTTAAAGTTTAAATTCTTGCACAAATTTAAAGAGCGAGCATCAGCTGAAGGAATGCACATCACCCGKCCCAGTCTATGCAAGAATTTCAGATCATCTCATGCTGAGAAACGACGGCCAGTTTGGTCAAAACTTCAAAATAAAATTAGGTGCAAACCTGAGAAACTGAGGCTGGTACTRATACCAGAGTTTCCCGGTGGCCCGTGCAGTCAGGGTTTTCTTCACGTGTCCCCCGTCAGTCCTGACCCTGGGTTTCTGTCCCCCGTCCCCTGCAGCTCTGGACTCTCTGGAAGGGGACCTGAAGGGGAGGTACTACGCCTTAAAGAACATGACGGAGGAGGAGCAGCAGCAGCTGATAGATGACCACTTCCTGTTCGATAAGCCCGTCTCTCCGCTGCTGCTGGCCTCTGGGATGGCCCGCGACTGGCCCGACGCTCGTGGCATCTGGTCAGTGCGCTGCAGACTGGGGGGTTCTGGGACGATCGGGACTTCCTGTTGTTAACCCCTCGCTGTCGTTCCCCTGCAGGCACAACGACAACAAGACCTTCCTGGTGTGGGTGAACGAGGAGGACCACCTGCGTGTCATCAGCATGCAGAAAGGAGGCAACATGAGGGAGGTGTTCACCCGCTTCTGCACCGGACTCACTAAGGTGAGCCTCACTTCCTGTCGTCTGCTCTGCTTCAGCCAGACCCCCTGAGGGTCACAGTCCTCCTGCTGGAGGTTTTAAACGTCTCCAAAGCAATCTGTGACGATTTCAAAAGAAAAGTTGCACAAAATCTTTGTGGACGTCTCAAAACGCATCTCCAGATCTCTGGAGACACATCCTGACACCTGYATCCTGATCTGAGACAAACGTCCAAGTCTGACACCCACACTGATGAGAAATTATTATTTTAAGACTTGTTCAAATCTACGGAAGATTAGAGACTTTTTTTCTCAGAATTAGAAAAAAATAAAACCAGAATTCTGATGTTAAACCTCAAAATCTTGACTTTTATTTCTCAGAATTCTGATTTTTTTTCCCTCAGAATTGGCTTTTCTGATAATTAGAATCTCAAAATACAGACTTTAATCTCAGACTTGTCTTCTCTTCTCAGATTTCTGACATTTTTTTTCCAGAATTGACTTTTCTCAGAATTAGGAAAAAGTCTGAATTCTGATTTTTCCCCCGTCACAATTCTGAGATAAAAGTCCAAACCCAGGATAAAACATCTCTTAGCTCTGTGGCCCTAATCCTCTTCTGTACAAATCTGCCCGTTTTAATGTGTAAAGAGCACTCCAGCAGATTGAATCATGAACGTGGGGGGGGGGGGATAAAACATCATAAATAACCAAGAATGCAGTTTTTGAGTTGCGGGAGTAAAGGTGGAGTTTCACTGAGCTGCTAAGGATGTTGGAAGACTAGTTGGGTACTCAAAATGTGGGAAAATATGTCGTTTTTTGGCGGTCTCACTGAACTCTGAGTTTTTGATCTATTTTGACCGTAATTTGAGTGACCAGTTTTTCTTTTTAATCCCTGCCCATTTTCTGTATTCTAATTGTTTTATTATTATTTTTCTTTCAAACTTATTTATTATGGGGACAGTGCATATTAATAACATTTCTGTAAATATGCCAGAATCAGCCAGAAGGCTATTTTTTCACCTGCAGGTGGCAAAAGTCACCCTAAAATATTAAATGTAAAAAATATTAAATGCAAAACTACATAATTACAAAATAACAAATACACTTCAAAATACTTAAAATATTATAAGCTAAAATGCGGACCACAGCTTGTTTTGTACCCACCTTTGCAGCCATCCCACATTTCTGAGTTTAGAAATGAAGASGGGCGGATTTGGACCAGTTTATAGTAATAATTATCACCGGAGTTACAGCTAGAGACATGTTGAAAATATCCACAATCACTCTGTGAGAAGGTTTGTAGCAGATCTGCTTTAAACATTCAGAACTCTGTAAAATGAGAAAAACTGAGACCGTCACCCGTGTCTTYTTCCTGCAGATTGAAGACTTGTTCAAGGACAGGGGACATGAGTTCATGTGGAACGAACACCTGGGCTACGTCCTCACCTGCCCGTCCAACCTGGGGACGGGCCTGCGAGCCGGCGTGCACGTCAAACTGCCGCACCTCAGCAAGCACGAGAAGTTCGGGGAGATCCTGAAGCGGCTGCGGCTGCAGAAGAGAGGAACAGGTATGCTGACCGCCACGCAGGTAAAAGCCCACTGCACCCTGCGGCACTTCACACCACTTCCTGTCCGTCTCTCTCAGGCGGCGTGGACACCGCGGCGGTGGGCGGAGTCTTCGACATCTCCAACGCAGACCGGCTGGGGTTCTCGGAGGTGGAGCTGGTCCAGATGGTGGTGGACGGAGTCAACCTGCTGGTCAACATGGAGAAGCGCCTGGAGGGCGGAGACGGCATCGACGACATGATGCCCGAGCAGAAGTGAACTGTCTCACTGTAACCCGACACCACCGTCCTCTTCCTCACTTCTCCCTCCCCCTCCTCACCCAGCCCCGCCCCCCTCCTCACTGTAATCAGTCCGTCCTGAAGCTGCGGGACGATTAGCGCCGCTCAATTAGACTTCAGTCTTCCAACATGTGAAGGATTTTCTATTTCCTGTCTGCACCTGTTGGACCCGTCTAACACCTGAAATATCTGATAATAAAGTCTCTGTGGCCCRAAGTACCTGCTGCTGCGCCTCGCCTGTTATTACTCAACAATCAGCTCCGTTTGAACTTTCTCTGTATGAAAACTAGCAAAACAGTTTTAAAGGGATCTCCGATTAGTTGTAACATTAGACTTTATTTAATAAACATA
>NW_013952796.1:239313-241221 GCF_001266775.1 Austrofundulus limnaeus
CATTTCGATACGACCGAAAAACCACCTCATCCTAGCGCAAAAACATTTTGTCGAAAAACGTGATTTTTTTTAGAAATTGACGTGTTTCCATTGAGCAAATTTATTTTCGAAATTCTAATTTGCGCATTTTCATGGTCAATGGAAACGCAGCTAGTGACTCAGAAATATGAGATATTTAAATTACTGAGTAATAATTACTGCTAATAGTTTTTATCTCACCTTAATGAAGAGAACTGCTGCTGTGAATCTGCGATTTACGGATGGAGCTGTTTGAAATTAAACCACAGACGAGGAGCCAGACTTCCTGTTCGGACAGGAAGTGAGGAGCCCAGCTTGAGACAAGAGATCCAGCAGGGATCTGGTGGACTGGTGAGACCTCTGCCGTCCAGACGTCCGTCTGTAAATTAATCGTTCCAGAAGCTGGACAGGAAGCTGCGGTGCGTTCAACGTGTTTAATGAGACACAGGTGAGCCTGAGGTTCAGATCAACAACCAGCTGAGGATCAGCTGGCTGCTCACATGTACAAAAATCAACATGAAAACAAGGTGAGAAACTATTTACATTCACAAACACGCTAACCTGGCCACGTGACTCCGCCCGCCGGCCTGTGGGGCGGGCGGAGTCAAAAACACTCACAGGTCGGTGTCTGCGGAGGCTTTTTGAACATTAAAAAGTAACAGCTGGGCTTCAGAGTCCCATGATCCTTTGCATTAAAGTCCACTCATCCAGGTGCTGCCCTGGCTGGGGGGGGGGGGGATACAGAGAGACAGACAGTGAGACAGACAGACAGACGACTGTCCAATCAGCAGACAGACAGAGAGTTAAACAGCCAATCAAGTGCATCAAACTGCAGCCAATCAGAAATCACTAATGTCTCAGGTCAGATTAATGTGTCTCAGTGAGCTGCTCGACGCAAGAAGACATCCGTCTGTCCGTCCTCCGTCTCCACCTGTCCCTCCCTGTACCTGTGCATCTACAGCTTCAGCTCGTTGGCGATTTTAGAGGCGATGTTCTTGAAGGCGATGGACGTGCCCGAGATGCGCTTGAAGCGGACGCCGTTGAGCGAGAGGCGKGGCAGCTTGCACACCTCCATCTCCCACTGGACCAGGCTGTCGGCGTGCCCGTCCCCGTGGACGCAGAGCAGCAGGAAGTTCTCTCGCTGCTCGTAGTCGCAGTTGTTGGCGTCCAGGACCTTCCTGATCTCCCTCATCATGTCCAGGGGCTCCATGGAGGACGTGGTCTTCATGCTCCAGGTGAACCTCAGGGAGCGTGGCTTGGCGTCCTTCAGGTGGGGAGCGGCCGGGGAGGCAGGCTCCTCCCTCTGATCGGACGTCACGTTACGGCTGAGGAAAAAAGAGACAGAGAATGGGTGAGGAGGACAGTCTCTAACTGAGGRGGACAAATAAATAAATAAACACCAGAACAGTGTCCGTTCTGCACCTAACTGCTCTACGATTGGCTGCGTACATCCTACTAACACCTGGAAGACCTACCTGGACCCCTCAGGTCTGCCATTCCTCTCCACCTCTGACATCCTTCTGACAGCAAGGACACAAGACAGGAAACAAAACATAAGACAAGAAGCAGCAAAGCTAAATGAAAAATAAATAKTAACAGAAAAAAGTGATGACAGAGTAAAAAAAAAACAAGAAAATTTGCAGAGAAAATAACTAAAAAAGGAATTTGAGTTTACAGGTTAATAATTAGATAAGGAGCAAAAGCAGAGGAGCGGTTTCGTGCATGAGTTTGACATCAAAATGTCATTTTAAACAGAGAATTCAGCAGAAAAGGTGCTGAAAGCTTTCAAACACAATGCATCGATACAAACACACTGCATCGATACAAACACACTGCATCGATACAAACACACTGCATCGATACAAACACACTGCATCGATACAAACACAC
>NW_013952796.1:242816-246730 GCF_001266775.1 Austrofundulus limnaeus
TGCATCGATACAAACACACTGCATCGATACAAACACACTGCATCGATACAAACACACTGCATCGATACAAACACACTGTGCGTCGATACAAACACACTGTGCCTTAATTCAGAGACATTCGCTCTAATTCAAGTGAAAATATTTCATCCATATGAAGTGAAATAAGAACAAAGCTCTCTTCCGTACCTTCGTGTCAGTTTGGCGGTGAATTTGGAGAACAGGTTTGTGGAGCCTCTGGACCGTGATTGGGTGAGAGGCGTGGCATCATGYGACAGGCTGGGGGAGGCGGGGGGCCCGTTGTAGGTGGCGGTGCGTCTCTCTCTGAGCTGTCCTCCATGGAAGGTGCTACGGCTCGCTGTCCCGCGAGGAAACCGAAGCCGGTCAGGAGGTGTGGCTCCGCTGCTGACACTGTGGGTGGAGGCTCCGCCCACAGAGCGTTGGGTGGGTGTGGTCAAAGAGCTGAGCGGAGAAGGGGGAGGTGAATTACACGTCTGTGGATCGAAGGGGGCGACACAGATCAGCGGGTGGACTCTACCTGTTCTCTTTGCCGTTGTGGACCGCTGGCGTTCGATCTGTGGCGCTCCTCTCGTTGCACACGTACGTGTTCCTCCTCGTCATGCTGGATGACGACGTCTGCAACACAGAGACAGAATGTGATTCGCTGCAGGAAGCCACRCCCACTCCTGTACGCCGCTTCCTGTTTGCCTGGCAGGTACTCACAGGGGGCGTGGCCGARGCCTTCCTGCGCTCGGGGATGTCGCTCTTGTTGGGATTGTTGGCGTTGCCGAGCAGCGGACTGCCGGCCTCGACGGGACTGGACTTCTTGTTCTGACCTCCGCCCTCGTGCTTCGACTCCCCATCTCCGGCAGCCTGGTTCCTCCTGGGAGGAGGAGCCGTGGAGGAAACGGGACACACTGAGGAGAAGTGGAGGAAGTTAGTTCAGGTGTGGTCCCGCTAACAGAGGCGGTTCTGGTTCTGGCTCGTACCTTGATCGCTGTACCTCCTCTGTTTGGAGCCGGAGGAAGAGGAGGTTCGCTGGTTGAGGAGGTGAGCAGGAGACTGGCTGTTGCTGCTGCTGGAAGGACGAGGCTTCAGAAGTGAGGAGGAGTCGCCCGCCTCCATCTGAACGAGACACACACACACACGCACACACACACACACACACACACACACACACACGCACGCTTAGTTTCTGCAGAGTCTGTGGGTTTCACCTGCGTTTACCTCGGTAAGCTCTCACCTCAGCAGCCCTGCGCCCAAGCAGCAGGTAAGTGGCGGTGATGTCGTTGTACTTCATCTTCGACAGGGAGTCATTGATCTTCTCTCTGGAGTAACCCATCTGCGCCATCAGGTCTGAGCACAGAGATGTCTGTCAACACTCACCGCCATCTGTGTGTGTGTGTGTGTGCGTGTGTGTGTGCGTGTGTGTGTTTACGTACCAATCCTGCTGTTGTCTCTGATGTCCAGCTCTGGTTCCAGGTAAGGCTCCAGCTCCCCATCATCTCCACCGTTAATCCAGCGATCTCTCATGATTTGCTGAGGAAAGGCACCGATTGGAGAAAATGTTTCAGAAACATTCAAACTAAATATTTAAAATATAAAACACTTTTTAGACCAAGCGATTCTTGAAAACTTGACTAACAAGTGGAAAGAACTAAATTCAATTTTAAAACACTCCTAGGATGAACTAAAGCCACATAATGAGCCGGTCTGAAACGCTTCTTTTTCCTTTCTTTAAATAATCTGAACCCAGATTAATTCTGAAAAACTTCAATGCTTTTAAATCTTYCTTTTTCACATTTAAATCCTTCAGTTGGGGTCTATATAAAGTGGAACTGCAACGTTTTGGTCTGAATTCCTCTAAATTGTAACTCAACAAGCCCCGCCCCTTTTCTGGGGTGTGTCTCAGATCAACTCCAAACGAGGCACTTCAAGACCCCGCCCCCCTCCAGCTTCCATAGTGGTTTGTTCCAGTTTGATAGAGGGGTTTATGGGTCAGTGTATCTTTTGTTAATTGRATTTTCATTTTAGAAACGGGTGTTAAAAAACAAGAAACAAGTAGCTATTTGATTTTTGTTTTAAAATACTGAAATTAAAATTAAAATATAAAGCGTTTCTCATTCTTAGTGTCAAAAAGGGATGAACAAATTTTTTAAAATGACTTGAGTTTCATTTTCTGTTTCAGATAGCAAAAAGAAAGAAAATAACTTTAAAACAGAAATGAAAAAAGGCTCGTTTGTTATTTTACGACTATCTATTCCCCCACTAGAAGGGGCGCTCGCCTGGCAGCTTTGCAGAATAAAACACAAATTTCTGTGAATAACAGGCTGAAACACAGAGAAGTGTCCATAAATGAGTTGTATGATGACTGTCGCTCTGTGACCAAAGGCTTTGCAGAGATACTTCATGTGGCTTTTGGCCAAATAAATCTCTTTTACTGAATACAAGTCGTCTACTGCCTCCACTTCACCTCCATTTCTCTCAATAAAAAGCAAAATATGACAACTTTCATTCTATGAGTGTGTTGTACAATTGTTGTTCTGTAAGTAAAAAAGTTTTTTTTCCCTCCTGAGTTTTGACAAAATCTGTGCTTTTTTCTGTCATTTCGCATCCTCTGAGTTTTCCTTTCAGTGAGGGGTGGGCGATACTATGACTTTGATATCGATCTGATACCAAATAAATACTTGGCAAATATTCAATATCGAAGTCAGTATCAATGCTTTTTACTTGTAATGGGATGTTTATTGAATAACTTTGATACTTTGAGTGTCCCTTCTGGTGGTGAAACAGATTATTTTAGGGATAAAGTTGGCACGACCTGTTGTGGAATATGAACAAACAAGGCTTTTATCAATTCTGTTTTAAAGTAATTTTCTTTTTTGCTATCTGAAACAGAACATGAAACTCAAGTCACTTAAAAAATTTCATTCATCTGTTTTTGACACAAAGTATGAGAAACGCTTTGCATTTTGACTTTAATTTCTACGTTTTAAAACAAAAATCAAATAATCACTCATTTCTTGCTTTTTAATACCCGTTTCCAAAATGAAAATCCAATTACCAAAAGATACACTGACCTTTATGACTATATAGCTGCGCAGAAATTATTTTATACAAATGAATTAAAAGATATCAACAAGGGAAGACATGTCCATCCAACCAGAGTCTGACCCAGAACCAGAGGAGAAACCACCAAATTGTAGTTGGTAAGTCCAGACCTTATTTATAAGTTCAGTCACAAACAATTTGACAGAATAGATTAGAAAATGTCGGACAAAACTGAAYGAGTTGAGAAATAGGCCCCRAACAGAATATAAAAATATCTACGCAGAGATATTAAAATTTTTCTGCACTCCCAGAGACTCCAAGTACACAACTAAATGTATCTAACAGCTAAAAAAGGTGTATTTTGCAGGATATATCCCCTTTAATGACTACCTTCTATCCTGACATGGGTCAGTGGGTAGTCCTGGGATATTTTTGTCCCTGGAAAGCTCAGCAAAAACAAAACAACAAACCTTTCTTGACTTTCTCTGCAGCTGTATTTACAGCCAAAGAACACTGAGGTGACGTAACGCCCAGCTGG
The DNA here is from genome assembly GCF_001266775.1 of Austrofundulus limnaeus. NCBI lineage: Eukaryota > Metazoa > Chordata > Actinopteri > Cyprinodontiformes > Rivulidae > Austrofundulus > Austrofundulus limnaeus. The sequence continues at coordinate 246,403 of NW_013952796.1, forward strand.
CAGATGAGTAACAGTGATGTAATTCCTCCACTGAACACAGGCTCAGTCAGTGCTCCAGTGTCTTTTGTTCAGGATTTTATAAGATAATGTTTGAATACTTGTTTTTACAACAAACCATCACAAAATTAAATTCCCAAAATTTTTTAGATTCTGAACAAATAAAAAAAACTTGTGGCCTTGATTAAACTTGACTGAAGTGTAAAAATGTTTTGTCCTGATGCATCTCAGTAATCCAGGTAGAAAAAAAAATAAATAAAAAATAAGTAGGTCCTCTGGATGGGTTCTTCTTTAGTGAAACGTTTCGTCTCTCCTCCAAGAGACTTCTTCA
>NW_013952796.1:248902-251861 GCF_001266775.1 Austrofundulus limnaeus
ATTAATCGATTATTAAATTAGTCATCGATTATTTTAATAATCGATTAGTTGTCGATTAATCGATTAATTGGTGCAGCCCTATTTAGGTTTCATGAACAACTCTGTCCCCTTAAGATTATAATAGCTCTCTCTCTCTCTTTGCAAAGTTTTTCTGGATGTTTAAAGTGAATGTGTTAAGGTGAGCCTTATTGTAATCAACCAAATCATAAAATTTCAATAATTTCAGTTTACAGAATAATATATTAGATGGATAATGGTAATGTTTGAGTGATAACTCTTATTGCTCTTTTCTGCAAAACAAAAACAGGATGTGTAATAGTCTTACATGCTTTAGCCCATACCTCACCACAACAGACAAAGTGTGGAACAATTAGTGTGTTATATAACATATAGAGCTTTATCATTAAACAAGTTCCTTACTTTATAAAGCAATGCAATAGATTTAGCTAGTTTATTTCTTAAGTGATTAACATGTGGTCTCCATGTCAGTTTCTCATCAATAACACCCAAAAACCTCATCTCACTGACTCTATTAATCTCCACGCCATCAACTCTAAAAGAAGCATTAACAGTTTTTTTGCTCATTGTAAATATCATATAATTAGTTTTATCCAAATTGAGTGATAATTTGTTAAGTTTAAACCAGTTTTGTATTTTCGCAAATTCTATTTGCATTTTCTCTAGCATCCGTTCTATGCCCCGCCCCCTGCGAATATGATAGCATTAGCCGCATATGTTCCATCGAGGTCTTATCTTGGATAAGGGTGCTAATCCAATAACAACCCGAACAAAAAAATATGGTATCATCTGCAAATAAAACACATTTAAAGAGCCCTGACACATTAACCAAGTCATTCACATACAAGATAAACAACTTTGGTCCAAGTACAGAACCCTGAGGAACTCCACACGTAATTCTACATAGTTCAGATCTGACATCATGTACTTGTACAAACTGTTTCCTATTTTCCAAATAACTAGATGTCCATTGTAATGCTGGTYTTCTAATCCCATATTTATTTARCTTTTCAAGTAGAATGCTGTGGTCAATCATGTCAAATGCTTTCTTCAAATCAATATAAATACTGGCATAATATTATTTTTGATCAATAGCATTTATTATTTGTTCTGTCAGTTCCATAAAAGCCACTGAAGTTTTTGTTCCCCTGTCCTGCTGGCAGGAAACATTTCACACCCCAAATCCAAAAAAAAAGCAGCATGAAGAAACCCAAAACGTCACATTTCAAACCTGACATCATTTTAAAGAAATAATATCTCCTTTCTAATCTAATTACCTGGAAGAGTTCAGGAGCAGCGTAAGGAGGAGAACCACAGAAAGTGTCCAGTTTCCCACCTAGAGTGAACTCGTTACTGAAGCCAAAATCTGCGATTTTAATGTTCATGTCGGCGTCCAGGAGGAGGTTCTCTGCCTGCAGGGAGGAGCAGGAGGAGGTTCGCACACTGAGAGGTTTACAACAAACAACTGGGTCTGACACACACACACAGTTTGTCAAGTTCAACATTCACAGTGTGTTCCAGGAGTTACCTTCAGGTCCCGGTGGACTATGTGCTTCTGGTGGCAGTACTGGACTGCAGACACAATCTGTGGAGACACAAGCACTGACTGAACAGGCTCAAACACCTGAGCTGCACCTGTTATTGTATATTATGGGATGTGTGTACAGAAGTAGGGCTGGGAGATATGGCTAAAACATTTATCACAAAAGAAGTGTTGAATATCGGTGGATATCAATAATTATTGATTARTTTTAGACGTCGTACATTYGTTGTACTTAAAATATCTGAAATTCTGCCCGACTGTTGACCTTTCCTCTTTTATCCACAAATTCCTCTGAATTCGTTGCATCATTTCCTCCTCTCACTCCATGCAGTTCTTTTTTTATTTTGAAGCCGTTATGAGGTGAAACTGCTGCTGCACGTTACTCCGCAGCTTGTTTTGCTAGCAGACTGCAGGCTTTTARCTGTTGGGGCGTCGTATGGTCACCCTCTTTCGTTCTTAGATGTCTCATTTCAGTGTAACAGCATCCTGAATCAATAATTCATTTCATATTAATGCCACGATGGTGAACCGGTCCGGTAAGCTAGTGCTCCTTCACTCCAATGTGTCGACAAGAGGGAGAAAGGCACCCTGAGTTACACACATTTCAAAATAAAGCACCAGGGATTTGTTGTCTATTAGCAGCTTGAAGCTTTTATTTTGAAGGTGAATCTTATCTTTCCTGGTGTTGTTTAGCTGAAAGATCCTAGCTTATTTTGTCAGAAAGTTATCAATCGTTAGTTAATAACCAGTGAAATTATTGATATTTTATTTTCTATTGATATCAAACACGAGTCTATTGTGATAAAAATGGTTATTAGGGCTGCAACTAACAATTATTTTAATAATTGATTAGTCTGTCGATTATCTTTTCGATTAATCGGCCAAATCATTAAAATGAAATTCTTTTTGATGACTTAACCAGCTGGAGTCAAAACAGAGGAAGCGTGGCTGAGCGCGCAAATGAAGAGGGGGAAAAAAACGTATCCGGACCTGGTTCAGGTGTGTGAAAACGAACGCAGAACTGTTTACATGTTTACGTGACGGTGCGTCCTCCGGTCGGATGCCGACCGACCACACTGCCTGCTACGGGAGGAGCGTGCGCTGCGACATGTGTGAAGGGCTCGACACACGGGAGGCGACGTCGCTCGCTCTCCATTCATTTCCACGCAGCGAGGCGACTGTCAGAGCAGGTGAAGTCAGTGCTCAGGTGAAGTCAGTGCTCAGGTGGGACGCACAAAAATCAGTCTGGACCTCGTTTCTCCTGCGGTCATAGCGCGACGACGCACGGCCGAATGCGCGCGCACTCCAAAGCACTACTATAATGATTGTCACCCCGCCGGAGCGAGCACAGATTAAACAGGTGGAGTGCAGAAAAAATAATCTGCAAAGTGTGTAGAA
>NW_013952796.1:263044-266507 GCF_001266775.1 Austrofundulus limnaeus
TATAAATATATTACAAAACAAATTTCTCATTCAGATGGACAATTGTTAAGATATTTGCATGTGAAATAACAGGAAGTGATGTCAAAAGAAAATGTTTAAATGTGAATATTTCTAAATTAAATAAATGTTAATTATTTTAATATTTGATACGAATTACAGTCATCCTACTTACAATGTGTTAGAATTTTTAAGACTTCTGAAAGATTGATTTATGACCTTTTAAGGCTAATTAAGGCCTTATTTTTAGATCAATGAATTCAAGGCCTTTTAAGACTTTTTAAGGATCTGCAAGAACCCTGAAAAAATACAACAAAGCAGTTTGAGAAAGTCTGTGTTCTTTTATGAGGAAGGACGGATGGCAGTATATTGTATAATAATAAATAATAATAAATAAATAAGTCCATCTGGCAGGACTGTTGCATGATGGGAGTTGCAGTTTTGTTACAACATCTGAACTCTCCAGACAGAATTACACAGAACAAAAATGATTCAAAAAGAAGCAATCAATGAACAACGTATAAAACAGAAACATAAAAAACTAAAACGGAAAATTTTATTGTTTTATATTTAGTATTTAAAGCTTAAATATTAAATTAAACATTAAATGAAAACTCTACAAACACATGCAGCCCTAACATGATGCTGTTGTGTTAAAATAATACTTCACCATCCTTTATCACCTGGAAACTTCAGAATCTCAGACTTTAAGTCAACTTCAGGTTACAAACTTTGCAAATCAGCTTTTTAGGAATTTTACCCACAAACTGATAAACACCAATTAAAGCACTGATTAATGGTTAATACAGCACCAGCATTAAAGAATTAATGTTAGCTTGGAATTAGGGCTGCATTATATAAATATTAGGTGTGCAACAATACATGTACCCGTATCGAAGCATATCGAACAGTGCTTTAGGTTCAATACACACTTGTATCAAACAATACAGATTTTTAAAATTTATTTTATCAACATATCTTCTGAAGATGCTCTGTGTTGAAGGATCAGTGGATCTGTGTTCGACTACTCCACCTAGGCTGCATTTTTGAGCGCAGATCCACTGAGAAACTTACTGTTTCAGCAACATTTCATTTAAAAACTGTACTTTGAGGTTAAACAAATGTTCATAATTAATTTAAATAAATTACAAGTTAAAAAGGGGCATGGAAATTTCTCTTTTTTTGTATCGAAAAAATATCGAACCGTGAGACTAAAGTATCGAACCGAATTGCTGACTAATATATTTGAAGAGTTTTGAAGTAGTGTTTTTCATGAAAATGCAATATTTAGCCAGTAGGACAGAGTCTCATGACAGGAGGTGTAGAAGTATAGATTAGAAAAGGGAGGAAAGAAAAAAAAAAGACATATCACACCTGATATTGTCATTGCAAGATTTTCTAATATCATGCAGCCCTACTTGAAATGTCCAGTCTCATAAAATAAACCCCCAAAATAAAGTTTGTTTAGAAGCAGACTCTACCTTTTTAAGTGATCTTAGTCTGCATGTTTGGTGCACAAAGGGTAACGTGACTGCGCACACACTTCCTCCAATAAGCCACATAAAACAGAGCAGTCACACCAGTTTGTTTGAAGCCAACTAAACATTTACAAGTGTGCACACAACACACAATAACACAGACTTTACACTGCTCCAATGAAACCACCACATCAGGGCTGCACAATAAAAACCTGCCATGTGCAATAACAGAGGTTAATACTGCAATGATGATATGACTTGTGATATGTTGTGCAGTCCTGCTCCACACTGTGAAATGGTTCAGTGAAAACAGAAGAAGTGCTCCTCGTGGATCTGAAGTGGACAGAACTAACCGTGTTAATGCTCTCAGCACATTCTGAGCTGGTCTGAGACTCTAATCTGATCTGAAAAAACTGAAGGACCACCTACTGACTAGGGGTGTAAGAAAATATTGATACACTGAAACATCGCAATATTTCATTTATCAATACTGTATCGATATTCTAAAGCCCTGTACTGATTTTTTATTAAGGTTTAAAATGTCAACTTTCCTGCCAGCCGTTCATTTTTATNATGTATGGATCACTTGGGTTGTTACCGACATCTGGTGAAAATTTCATGTCATTAGCACCTCTAGTAATATATTTACTGAGAAAAACGGTGACGTGATCAATGCTTATTTTACCCGCTGTAATATACACCAGTAACTCATAGAAGAAAATATCGATTCACTGAAATATTGCATTATTTCATTACCCGTTACTGTATTGATATTCTAAAGCCCTGTATCAATTTTTAATTAAGGCTTAAAAAGTCAACCTTCTTGCCAACGGTTCATTTTTATGTTGTAGTTCAGCCTCTGACCACTAGTTGGCAGCAGTGAGCTAGCCATTTGGCTCCTCTACCTCGTGAGCGCCAGAGAGTAAGGGTAGCATTAGCATTGTAAGTAAACATTCATTAGCTTTTCTTTTTTTTCAGTAAGAGGTTTTTATTTAATAGAATTTTTGGACAAAAAAAATCGCAATATATCGCAATATATTGCCTTGCTTACAGTAACCCAATATATCGGGATATATCGTATCGTGACCCCTCTGTCATGATATGTATCGTATCGCCAAATTCTTGCCAATACACAGCCCTACTACTGACCCAACATGGCTCCACACCAAGATCCCACCTGGAAGCTGTCTGCTACTTTGACAATATTCAAACAGATTTGATTTTTCTCAGCTACAACTTTTAATAAAATACTTGTTAATTAAAAAACATTAACAAAAGTACAGATTAGCAGAAGGCTTTATGGGTATTTTTTTCTCTGTAGTTGTAACATGTGATTGTTTTATGAACCAAACGTACCGGCTGTGGACATCTTGTTGTCAAACACTGTGTGTGTCAACACAATGACAAGAGTCTACGCTTCACAAAACATGCTGCTTACGCAGTGGTAGTGTGAAGATTCAACTGCCACTGTAAAAAATAAAATACCCCAGTTGGCACTTTGTTTGTGGGTTAGTTAATATCATCATGTACATTCTGTACAACGCTAAAAAACAAATAGAGTGGGAACATTTTTTACCAGCATCTGATGGTTCAAGATGTCCCAAATATCAGTTTATTAACTAACAGGTGTTTTTCTATCTTTGGAGCACCTTTAGTCATTTTTTAAGAGTTTCAGGACTGAAACTGACAAATCTGAAAAACCTGTCAAATGTATTCATTCTGTTAAAAAATACTGACTAAAGTTTTGAATAAAATCAGTTTTTATCATGAATTTAACTAAAGCTAATTTGTTTTGTGTAATGCAGGTTTGCCAAACTCACCTAAACAAGGGGGACAAAAATCAAGCTTGGTCGAAGCCAAGGACCAATCCCTGCCAATGTTTATTTTAAAGGGAATATTATGTGTTTCTCAGGCATTTATTTAAATACTATACCATAATAAAGTATCTATGTCACCTTTAGTTGTTATTAAAATGCTGTTTTTATGTT
>NW_013952796.1:271853-275079 GCF_001266775.1 Austrofundulus limnaeus
CTATTTTCATGCTTTTACTATTTCTGTTTTAGCTACTGTTTCTATGCTTTTAGCTACTATTTCTATGCTTTCAAATACTATTCTCATGCTTTTACTATTTCTACATTTTAGCTACTGTTTCTATGCTTTTAGCCTCTATTTCTATGCTTTTAGCTACTATTTCTATGCTTTCAAATACTATTTTCATGCTTTTACTATTTCTATGCTTTTAGCTACTATTTCTATGCTTTTAGGTACTATTTCTATGCTTTCAAATACTATTCTCATGCTTTTACTATTTCTATGTTTTAGCTACTGTTTCTATGCTTTTAGCTACTATTTCTATGCTTTTAGCTACTATTTCTATGCTTTTAGCTACTATTTATATGCTTTTAGCTACTATTTCTATGATTTCAAATACTGTTCTCATGCTTTTACTATTTCTATACTTTTAGCTACTGTTTCTATGCTTTTAGCTCTTATTTCCATGCTTTCAGCTACTATTCCTATATTTTAGCTAGCCATTCAACATCTAATTGCGGTGATTTTTTTCTTTTTTCTGTCAGTGTCAGAACAATCCGGCCCTCTGCAGAAGCCCCGGTTCTACAGGATCACATAAGCCAACAGAGACCAGACCGGACCTCCGAGGACCCACCTGAGCGTGGTGCTGAGGCTGTGAGATAAAAATCCTTCTGAGTCATGATGTTAGAGAAAACCTGACCTCACCTCTGTCCACCTGCAGACCGCAGAGGGAGACGACCCGCCTCAGACCCTGAATCATGGTCCAGATGGGTCGGAGACGAGGATGCTGCAGAGTCAAGGGATCAGTCGACGCCTGGAACCTCCTCAGAGCATCTGCTCCCTGCCTCCTCTGCAACTTTCACTTTCTGTTTGACACCAGCTGCATCACTGCACCAGAACCAGGCAGAACCCAGATTTAACTCCAGACCTGCTGTGAAGAACCTGGTCTTACAGTCCTGAACTCTGGGTTCAGTTTCAGGTTGTTTTTCTTTTTATTTTTTATCATCATTTTTTGTGTCTGTTGGGAGTCAGGAGGTGGAATGATGCGATGACAAATAATCACCACTAGGAGTCAGTGGAGAGCATCATCAAACCTTCAGGATCAGTAAAGAGTAGTGGTTCAAAGTTAGGGGGTGGGGTTCCTGTATGGGTCATGAAACAACAGGTTTGGGGTCCTGACAGCTCCACAGTAAATAAGAAAACATGAAAAAATGTGACCCGTCACATTGAACCAAAGATTAAATCTGTGCAGAAACAAGTCATTAGTACATTGATTTAACAGTTTGTGGTAATATTTTGTCAAAATAACATCAGTTGATTGAACTGTCTGAAATATTATGTCGTGTTTTGAAGATCTTTTTTCAGCAGTAGCAACAAGATTCATGATTTTGAGCAAAACTCCCTTCAATTTTTGTCATTTTTTTCCTGTAAGTTAGCGAAGCGTTTTTCTTTTCAAACAATAGATGCTAATATTCAAATGTTGTTTGAAGTTTCAAAGTCAGCTTTATTGTTAGTTTCTTCACACGTAGCAGATGTACAAAGCAATCGAAATTTCATTTCCCACCAGCTCACTGTGAGCAGAGCCGGCTCTTGGCATAGGCGAACTAGGCGGTTGCCTAGAGCGCCATCTGCTGGAGGGGGCGCCGAACTGCAGAAGAAAAAAGTAATTATTTGTAATCCCTGGTTGTAACTCTGCTTAGTGCCCCTTTCAATTAGCTTTGTCTTAAAAACTATAATGAAGTATTACAGGAAAAATAAACTACTCTACCCGTAAAACATTTTCTCCCCCCACCCAATGCAGCAAACGCCCCCACCCTCTCTCTCATTTGATTGACGTTGCACAGACTCATCCTGCTCCGACACTCTGACGGGGGAGGGGCTAGCAGTGCCTCTCAGGTAGCGGTTTGTGTTGACAAACTAAATAACAAGTCTGTATTTTGTTGTCCCATACGTCAAGCTCTTCAGACGTTTACCTGGATAAAAAGCCTCAAAAATACGTAAATTTTGTAAAAAAAATCCATACAACTCGCACGCGGGGGGGCGGGGGTAAATAAATCTAAGTTTACCATAGTACCTTACACTGTCAAACCTGTTTTTAGGGGTTCCAATTGGGGTGGGTGGGACATAGTTCGGGGGGGKKKGYSCTTCAACTSGCCYAGGGCACCAAAATGGCTAGAGCCAGCACTGACGGTGAAGACAAAGACCTAATTAAACTTTTATTAGACATATATTAAAAATCAAGTAATGGTTAAAACATGAAATAGACTAGAATTAAAACTAGACATACCTAAACATTTCTTATTTAAAACGACATAAAAAAAAATCCTCATTAGTAAACTGTAAAAACCGGATTCAGACCAAATATTAATGAGTTCTGATTAGAATAAATCTGAATAAATCAAGGTGAATCTCTGGAACATATCAGGAATCTGAACAGATTTGATTTAATTCTCAGTTTGATGTGACCGCTCACATTTAGCCTTTTATTTCATTTTCTACTTATTTCAGTGAATTTAAGAGAACCGGACACCCTGCAGTGTGACAACTGAAGCTGAGGACAACCTGCTTTCTTTTTATTCTTTTTATTTTTTGTCAGGTTTTACTTGTAATTCTGCACTAGAGGACATCCAGAACAAATTCGTCTAAAAGCATCAGTGCCAAAGACATGAGACTTCCTGCTCTTTTATTAGTAACAAAAGTCAGCTGAAAGCAGTGTGACAGCCAGGACCCTCACTTTAACATGTAACACCTCGTTACACGCTAAATATGACCAAACTCATGGTGACAGGAGCTGTTTATACCTTTACTCTCATCATCAAAAGTTTTATTTTCTGTTCATGTATTTTTACTTCTTTTAGTTCTTTTCATTGTTGTATAAAGTACCGCAAAGTGATACTTGAGTAAAAGTCCAAACAATTACCAAAAAATACTTTGCTAAAAGTTAAAGCCTCCTTTAGGAATATTACTTGCGTGAACGTCTGAAAGTGTCTGATATTTTTCGTAGTTAAGTACTAAAAGTAAAAGTATTGATTTAAAATGTGCAGTTAGATTTTCTGTAAGGACATTTATTAGGAGGTGACCTCCCCAAAACTGCAGAAATGAATGTTGTATTAAAATAATTAATTAACGTTAAATTTAGGATGCACTAGTCCAGCTGTTTTAGTTTATATACAGCGGGTAAAATAAGTATTGAACACGTCACCATTTTTCTCAGTAAATATATTAC
>NW_013952796.1:275089-278214 GCF_001266775.1 Austrofundulus limnaeus
GGGCTGTTTTTCAGCATATGATACTGGCAAACTTCAAATAATTGAAGGAAAGATGAGTGGAAAAATGTACAGAGACATTATTGATAATTGATAAACTAAAGCTGCTGGAATGGCCCAGCCAATCACCTGACCTGAATCCAACAGAAAATCTATGGAAAGAACTAAAGATCAGAGTTCATAGAAGAGGTCCACGAAACCTTCAAGATTTGAAGACTGTGTGGAAGAATGGGCCAAAAGGCCCCCTCTCACAGGATCAACATCTCCTTATGGTTCCCCTCACTCGCTTTAAGACCCTTGGTGACTGGTCCTTCTCCTCTGTGGCCCCCAGACTCTGGAATGAACTCCCTTTTAACCTGAGCTCCAATAATAACATTGTCTCTTTCAAGTTACTCCTAAAAACTCACTTTTCCTCTCAAGCGTTTAGCTAATCATTTCACCATTACTGCCAGCCTACCTCCATTGTGAACGCTTCGCTAATCTGTGTTTTCTTTACTATTGAACTTACACCATATTTTCTCTCCCGCATTCATGTTTTTGTGTATTACTGTATATTTTGACCTGCATTGACCTTGTGTTTGATTTACAATTTTAGAAATTAATTCCTGATTTGATGTTTCAATTTTTGTTGCTTATGTGTAATTATGTTTTTCTGTTTCATTTTATTCTTTTCACCGTTTTTATACGATTAATGATTGTACAGCACCTTGTGGATATATTTCTGTGAAAGGCGCTTTGTAAATAAAACTTTTCTTACTTACCGGTACGTACGTACTTACTTACCGGTACGTACTTACTTACTTACTTACCGGTACGTACTTACTTACTTACTTACTTACTTACTTACCGGTACATACTTACTTACTTACCGGTACATACTTACTTACTTACCGGTATGTACTTACTTACTTACCGGTATGTACTTACTTACTTACCAGTTTACTTACATATGTACGTACTTACGTACTTACTTACGTACTTACGTACTTACTTACGTACTTACGTCTTTACTTACGTACTTACTTACTTACTTACTTACTTACGTACTTACGTACTTACTTACGTACTTACGTCTTTACTTACGTACTTACTTACTTACTTACTTACTTACTTACTTACTTACTTACCAGTAAGTAAGTACGTACGTACGTACTTACCGGTACTTACTTACTTACCGGTACTTACTTACTTACCGGTACTTACTTACTTGCTTACTTACTTACTTAAAAAGTAGGCTGAAAAATAATTACTCAAGTAAAGTACAAATACCCCAAAATTCTACTTAAGTACAGTAACAATTTGTACGTAGTTACTTTACAACTCTGGCTCTTTTGTTCAAGTAATTTGAGCTGTGGGAAGTTTTCAGCTCTGTTAAACTGTTAGCTTTAGCATTTTTCATGGATTCAACTAAAAACATGAGTGAGTTTGTCTGTTAGGAGTCGACACAACTCTGGTTCATTTCATTCATGCTTGAAGGACTCGTGTCGCAAACCAGTGCTGGCTCTACCATTTTGGTGCCCTGGGCGAGTTGAAGCCCCCCCCCCCCGAACTATGTCCCACCCACCCCAATTAAAACCCCTAAAAACAAGTTTGACAGTGTAAGGTACTATCTTAAACTTAGATTTATTTGCTTTCCCAGAAAGCAAATAAATAACAACATACATGTAAACTTGTACAGATTGTCCATGAGTTATAAGGATTTTACGTCATTTTGCAGGTATACGGACGTATAGAGCAATCTCACGGATGTTTTCAAGTCTTATGGATTTTTTCAAAACTTAATTTTCAAATTTATCTAACATGTCAGAGCCTGTAGGATGATTTAAAAAACAATAAATAACATTAAACAGCCATCTTCCAACCTGTTCTGCCGCTAGAAATAAGTTTTGAACTTTTTCCGCTCTCCTTTCCTCCTGCTTCGCAGCGGGTGCTTTCACGTCCTCAGCGAGGCGTTTGCTGCATGGGGGTGGGGATGTTTTATTGGCAGAGTAGTAGTTTATTTTTCCTGTAATACTTTATTATATTTTTTAAGACAAAGCTAATTGAAAAGGGTGCTGAGCCGAGTTACAGACAGGGATTACAATTTGTTCTGGATTAATTATTTATATCTGTTCTACCTTGACACTGTCCAGTAATCATATATTATAATTAACTAGTTTCGGCTGTTTCAATCTGTTTGCCCCAGACTTCAAGACTCCAGCAATGGATGACCCCTCTTTATTTTGATAAAGTAGCTCCTGGGCTGAGAGCCCTGTTATTGGTTGGGTGGTTACAGTTGTTGAATTGTGATTGGTTGTAAACTGTCACATGATGTTATATCATTGGCTGCGCTACGCTGACGCGCCGGTCACAACACGACAGACTTCCTGATTGACCGTCTGCTGTGCTGTTGCACAGAATTAAATCATTTGACGACCATACAGGCAGACTTTCTGTGAATTTATTCCAACGTGTTTCTGCATTCTTGGTAAATCATGCCACGACACAAATAATTACTTTTTTCTTCTGCAGTTCGACGCCCCCTCCAGCAGATGGCGCTCCAGGCGACCTCCTAGTTCGCCTATGCCAAGAGCCGGCTCTGTCGCAAACTAAGAAATATTCCTCTGAGAAATGTCGCAGCTGAAGCCAAAAACTAAAACTCAAACTCTGACAGTTTGGCAGCGTGGAGGACCGGATCAGGACTTCTGCAGGTTTCATGAGGCGCTCCAAACAGGCTTCATGTGAGACAAACAACAACAAGAACACAGGCCGACACTCCTTCATGCAAATCACACACCGAGTCAAATCAGGTCTTCATGCAAAGCAAACACACACACACACACACACACACACACACACACACACACACACACACACACACACACACACTGCTTCAACAGAGACCAGAATAAATAAAAGGAGCAACATTTACAAAATGCTGAGCATTAGTAATGTTCAACAAAGCACTTTACTGTGTTACAATGTGTTTCTCTTCCACTTAATAACACAAGCACATATGCACCAGAGTGCTGTGCTTGTACCCTCTAATCATATCTTGACCCACAGACCTTTTGTTGGCAGAGAAACTTAATCTATTTGGTATCTGTCTCTCAAGTCTTTGATATACCGTATGTATGTATATATATATA
>NW_013952796.1:278845-282450 GCF_001266775.1 Austrofundulus limnaeus
CACACACACACACACACACACACACACACACACACACACACACACACACACACAGTCTCTCACTCACTCACTCACTCTGACAGAGGAGGTTAAATCGACAGCAGCTGCAGACTGATCACCTGAGGAGCTCAGACAACTCATTTATTACATCATCATCATCATCATCATCATCATCATCATCATCGTCATGTAGGTCTCCTCCTGTCTATTTTTTATTTCTCTGATTCTGGATCTTCTCCATCTTTTTTTCTTTTTGTGTTAAACTTGCTTCTAACTTTCCATCACGCGGAGATTTTCAGTCCATCCATCGTTTCTGTTCCTCCCGCCTCTGAATTCTGGAGTTTAGTGTGAGTTTCTGCTCCGAACAAAAAGAACGAATTACTTTAACTTTAAAGCATCTCCCCAGCATCAGTCTGAAGCGTTAACGGGGCGACGGGCCAGCCGTGACGTCCCTCAGCTTCTGTTACTCCGCTGGAAAAAGTAACTCACTGCCGGTGCTGAATAATCCAGGAGTTTCCAAAAGGTTTGTCTTACCTGCTGGAATCTGGTCTCACCTGTCCTGCTGGGGTCCTGGTGACAGGTGAAACAGCGACCTCTGCTGGAGGAGCGCAGCAGCGTCTCCTCCTGAAACTATAAATATTACAGAAAACTGAACCAGTTGAACACCTTTAAACACGTCAGAACCCGCGCGCGCGCGCGTGTGTGTGTGTGTGTGTGTGTGTGTTGTAATGATGACTGGACTTTACACTCAGGTGATCTCAACACCTGATGATGTCATAGATCGATTTAAAGTTTTCTGTGGATGTGAATAATTTATCCAGGTGTCTGCTGTCTGCAGCTCTCTCGGCTTCCTTTTTCCTCCTCGTCTCTGATTGGCTGGGATGACCGACAAGGCGATGAACACCTGTGATCCCTCGGTGGGCGTGGCCTCAGGAGAGGAAGCAGCATCTATACAGGTAGGATTGGCCCTTTAAAGCCTGTACACTTTATTTAATAAACAACACTAACAACACAACCTCACAGAAGCCTCCTGATTGGTCCATCCTCCTCAGGTGTTCCCCGAGCCAAAAGAGCGCATTCCGAAACTCACCAGGCGCCTCCCATCCATCGTGGTCGAGCCCACCGACGCAGACGATGTGGAGAGCGGCGAGCTCCGCTGGCCTCCTGATGATGTCAGCAGTGATGTCACAGAGGGACAGGTGACAGGTGAGGTCATCTAGGCGACAGTGAATAAACATTTTCACCTTGTTTTTAACAGAACCAATGATTTCTGTTCAGGGCGACCTGCGGAGGGGGCGGAGACACGGGAGCTGGTGATGGGCGGAGTCTAACATCTTCAGGTTGATGTGGCTCCATCCAGCAGGTCGGTGAGAAGGTCGAGCAGGTGAGGAGAGGATCTGAGGTCCCATCACTTCTGACTGGAGGACGTTCTTCAGGGTCAAAGCTGCTGCTTCTTCTTCACAGATCAGGTTTTCTTCAAGTGTCGAGGAAATCAGTGAACCGTATTAAACTTATCTTTTGTTTTTATTAGACTTGAATGAATTCCTCTCCAAAGTTCAATGTGTTTAGAGGTTCTGAGCTTTATTTTGAAATGACACTGGTGGAATAAAGTCTGAGCTCTGATTTGATGAGCTCACAGAAGGTTCTGATGTCTTCCAAAGAAAAACATTCTTCTAAATAAAAAATGATACACCTATGATATATTAGTGATTGTTGTAAAAATGATGTCATTATTCACACCTTTGATATATTAGTGATTGTTGTAAAAATGCTGAGTCATTATTCACACCTTTGATATATTAGTGATTGTTGTATAAATGCTGAGTCATCATTCACACCTATTTAGTGATTGTTGTATAAATGTTGAGTCATTATCCACACCTTTATGTTAGTGATTGTTGTATAAATGCTGAGTCATTATTCACACCTACTTAGTGATTGTTGTATAAATGCTGAGTCATTATTCACACATATTTAGTGATTGTTGTATAAATGTTGAGTCATTATTCACACCTTTATGTTAGTGATTGTTGTCTAAATGCTGAGTCATCATTCATACCTACTTAGTGATTGTTGTATAAATGCTGAGTCATCATTCACACCTATTTGGTGATTGTTGTATAAATGTTGAGTCATTATTCACACCTTTATGTTGGTGATTGTTGTATAAATGCTGAGTCATCATTCACACCTACTTAGTGATTGTTGTATGAATGCCGAGTCACTATTCACACCTTTGTTATTGATTATTGTGTAAATGCTGACTCATCATTCACACCTATGATATATTAGTGATTGTTATATAAATGCTGAGTCATCATTCACACCTACTTAGTGATTGTTGTACAAATGCTGAGTCATCATTCACATCTTTGTTAGTGATTGTTGTATAAATGCTGAGTCCTTATTCACACGTTTATGTTAGTGATTATTGTGTAAATGTTTGGTCATCATTCACACCTACTTTGTGATTGTTGTGTAAATGCTGAGTCATTATTCACACCTTTATGTTAATGATTGTTGTATAAATGCTGTCATTCACACATTTATGTTTGTGATTGTTGTATAAATGCTGATTCATCATTCACACCTTTATGTTAGTGATTGTTGTATAAATGCTGAGTCATTATTCACACCTTTATTTTAATGATTGTTTTATAAATGCTGAGTCATTGTTCACACATTTATGTTTGTGATTGTTGTATAAATGCTGATTCATCATTCACACCTACTTGGTAATTGTTGTATAAGTGCCGAGTCATTATTCACACTTATGATATATTAGTGATTGTTGTATAAATGCTGAGTCATTATTCACACCTTTATGTTAGTGATTTTTGTGTAAATGCTGAGTAATTATTCACACCTTTGTTAGTGATTGTTGTATAAATGCTGAGTCATTTTTCACACCTATAATATATTAGTGATTGTTGTATGAATGCTGAGTCATTATTCACACCTTTATGTTAGTGATCGTTGTATAAATGCTGAGTCATTGACACCTATGATATATTAGTGATTGTTGTTTAAATGCTGAGTCATTATTTACACATATATTAGTCATTGTTGTATAAATGCTGAGTTATTATTCACACCTTTATGTTAGTATTGTGTAAATGCTTAGTTATCATTCACACCTACTTAGTGATTGCTGTGTAAATACTGAGGCATTATTCACACCTTTGTTAGTGATTATTGTGTAAATGCTGAGTCATCATTCTCACCTACTTAATGATTATTGTGTAAATGCTGAGTGATCATTTACACCTACTTAGTGATTGTTGTGTAAATGCTGAGTCATTGTTCACAACTACTTAATGATTGTTGTGTAAATGCTTAGTCATTATTCACACCTACTTAATGATTGTTGTGTAAATGCTGAGTGATCATTTACACCTACTTAGTGATTGTTGTGTAAATGCTGAGTCATTATTCACAACTACTTAATGATTGTTGTGTAAATGCTGAGTCATTATTCACACCTACTTAGTAATTGTTATGTAAATGCTGAGTCATTATTCACAACTACTTAGTGATTGTTGTGTAAATGCTGAGTCATTATTCACACCTACTTAGTGATTGTTGTGTAAATGCTGAGTCATTAT
>NW_013952796.1:285400-288337 GCF_001266775.1 Austrofundulus limnaeus
ATAAATAAGTGATTATTCCGCCTGCGAGACCGCCATCTAATAAAAAGCGTAAAAAAGACGAAACGTTTGCTTGGTTCAGCTCATTTGTTCACAGGTGCATGCTTCGGAACAAAACACAAAATGCATGTAGCCCAAATGATCAGTCACCTGTTTTGCAGCAGCAGTTACATCGTCATAGCTAAAGCCAGTCAGGTCTGTGCAGGTGATAAATTAATACATTCTCAATGGCTGCAGGAAACAAAAGGATTTTATAAATCATAAACAAAAGCTCCACCCATATTTACAAGGTGTTTATCAAATGAAAAAGTGCACATTTGGTGATCTAACTTCGAAATTTCACCTGCATCAAGCTACAGGAAACATGCACTTTACAAAATAAAGGTCTAATATTACATTTTTTTAGACATATATATTATTTCCAGCAGTTCATTTGCATTTTTTTTAAGATACAGTGATCTCTGTTAGCCTAGCCTGGCACTATGTTCTATGATATTTACTGAAGACAATAATAAAAAAAACATGAAGGAGTTCTGGTTTCAGCAGCAAACAATAAAGATAATACATGTTTGTAATGGAGTTTAACCTCCGAGGTTTGGTTTATGTTGGTGAGAAAATCAGAAAAACGTGAATTCTTTTGTAAACTAGTTGATATTTTGTCGTCATTTTAGATCAAATGATGAGAACAGTGAAACAAACTGTCCACAGATCCTCATTAGCCCAAAGGTGATACATTTAAAGACTATGATAAACCTCAGACTTCACTGATGGAGCGAAATGAAACTCATCCTCAGTTTTTATGCAAAGCTAGGCTAGTTGAGCATCTTTCTGTTTTCTTCTTCCAGCTCTCCTCAGAGAAGCGTCAGCTGCTTTAACACAAAAACACAAACTTCAGCTCAACACACAGCAACTACAGCAGCAGTCAGACTCACAAAACACACACCTCCTACAGGATTTCACTTCATGTTCCACCTCTCTCCAACAAAGTAAAGCTCTAAATACGTTCTTCATATGGGGATTCTCTAAAATGGTTCTGTAAATAAGATTTCTACATGAAACTGGGGATTTAAGGACCGGCTTCAGGGTCAGAAATGTGTTGGTTTTGATCAGGAGAAACTGTTCAGGGGAGGAATCAGAGATTTAAAATGTCTTGGAATATTAGCAAAAGATGCCAAACTTTAGACTTCACTGTCAACGGGATGACACTAAAAGGCCCAGCAGGAATTCACCAAAACGAATGTTTCTGACTAATCATTTAATTTTCAACAACTTTATCTGTTTCTTTCATCGAGGTTAAAAAAGCGTCGTGTGGATTTGTCCAAGATAAACAGTTACTTCACAGAAACCGTCCGACATTCAGCTTCAAAGTAAAACCACAGTGAGACGAAACAGAACCCGAGTGTAAACTCGGGAACATTCGGTGGAACATCACGAAGAAAAAAACCGTTCTGCCCCATAAATACTCGCAGAAAGCTAAGAGTGACACGGTCTATCATCTGTTCAAACGCAACACAAAAAATCATCAAAGCACAAAATTATTAATATACTTCTGTATAATACTTCAGCTGCTTGTTTTTTCGTAGCTAGGTTTCGGTAGTGCGACATGGAAGCAGCTCTACAAAGATACACTGTGGCCAATCACGATGCTTTAGCTCCTACTGGCTGAATGACTGGACACAGATGGGATGTTTGTTCTGCACAGCTTCAGTGCGTCCACACCACTGGCAGCTTCTCTACAAATAGAGCAAGTTCTGACGACCACGGAACCGGCCGGGACCGAGGACACAGCTGTGAGGAACGCCAGAGTAAGACGTGAGGTTTTGGATTGTGCTGCTGAAGCTCAGTTTGGTCCAACAATGCAGAGAAAAAAAGGACTTTTAGGACTTAAATGATTATATTTGAATAATCTTTACAGCTTTTCTTCACTTCAAAATAGTCAGAATAACCCTTTAAGTTGAATCTTTTCATTTAGAGAACCCAAAAATCCAGAGTGCAATGCATTGTGGGACACTAGCAACCAGAAAATGTAGATTTTCATCAAGTTTGTGCTGTAAAACCCCCAAAAATCGCATCAACAATCCTATTTTTCAAAGGAATTAGAATTCAATCAGGGTTTAAGCTCCGCCTCTCCGCACCTGAGGTAATCTAAAGCTGCCGGCGGAGTGAAGGTTCAGTCTCCCATCCAAAGGTGCTACGGTGGCCTGCTCAGGACATGTAGTGAGACCCGTCGGGCCCACGGGGCGGTCGCTTGGTGCTTTCGTTGGCGTTGGAGGTTCTGGGCTTGGTGGTGGGTTTCTTCTCCTTGGACGATGGCCGAGTTTGGCTGAGAGTCGATGTCCCGGTGGCTGCAGCCTGAAGACCTCCACCAGGCTCCACAATCGTGTTTATTACTGAAACAATAACAAGAACTCATGTAAAACGAAGAAATACAAGTAGAAAATGTGATGTCCTGATGCATCTTAGTAATCCAGGTAGAAAAAATTCAAAAAGAAAAAATAAGTAGGTCCTCTGGATGGGTTTTTCTTTAGTGAAACGTTTCGTCTCTCCTCCAAGAGACTTCTTCAGTCTGATGAGTTTCAGGTGAACTCAGCCTTATAAGCACTGCCTCCACATTGACAAACAGGTTAGTCACATGCAAAAGAGGACCATCGCCTAACAATAGGCTTGATTAGCTCTGTTTAGTCACATTACACAGAGGGCCATCACCTAAAAATAGGCTTGATTAGCTCTATTTAGTCACATGCAAAAGAGGACCATCGCCTAACAATAGGCTTGATTAGCTCTATTTAGTCACTTGCAATAGAGGACCATCGCCTAAAATTGGCTTTATTAGCTCTATTTAGTCACTTGCAATAGAGGACCATCGCCTAAAAATAGGCTTTATTAGCTCTGTTTTGTCACATGCAAAAGAGGGCCATAGCCTAACAATAGGCTTGATTA
>NW_013952796.1:289600-291478 GCF_001266775.1 Austrofundulus limnaeus
TAATCAAGCCTATTGTTAGGCTATGGCCCTCTTTTGCATGTGACAAAACAGAGCTAATAAAGCCTATTTTTAGGCGATGGTCCTCTATTGCAAGTGACTAAATAGAGCTAATAAAGCCAATTTTAGGCGATGGTCCTCTATTGCAAGTGACTAAATAGAGCTAATCAAGCCTATTGTTAGGCGATGGTCCTCTTTTGCATGTGACTAAATAGAGCTAATCAAGCCTATTTTTAGGTGATGGCCCTCTGTGTAATGTGACTAAACAGAGCTAATCAAGCCTATTGTTAGGCGATGGTCCTCTTTTGCATGTGACTAACCTGTTTGTCAATGTGGAGGCAGTGCTAATAAGGCTGAGTTCACCTGAAACTCAGACTGAAGAAGTCTTTTGGAGGAGAGACAAAACATTTCACAAAAGAAGAACCCATCCAGAGGACCTACTTATTTTTTTTCTTTTTGATGAAAATGCAATTTAATCTGAAATACCTTCAAGCTGCCGCTGAACTCTTCTCAGCTCCTTCAGGATGGAGGTGATTTCCTGCAACACAGAGCAGACAGAAGGTTCCAGATGAGCCTTTGCTAACCCCACGCTGCTTGAAGAAGCTAACGGATCTGAGGAGGAACCTTGTTGGAGGTTTTCAGGAGGGGAACTTCGTTCTCAGCGTTGATCTTTGCCTCAATGTCCTTCCAGACGTCGGCCTTGTTCTGGAACAGAACCCTGAGAGAAATGAGATGGGTCAGTCCACCAGCACATCCTGAAACCCCGACCTCCGGCTGACCCCGGGTCTCCGAACACTAAAAACACGATGCAAGCGTCCTTACTTCATCTTCTCTGCCAGCTGCTCCGTGTTCTCCCGGATGGCCTGGGACAGCTGGGACACCGGGTTCAGCATCAGGTTGTCCAGGATCACCTGGAAGGAGGTTCCACACCGAAGAGGAAGGTGAGCTCAGAGCAGCAGCATCATCATCACTGACTTCCCAGCACAACAAAACTAACGGCAGCAGAGGCTCACAGGTCAAAGCTGACAGAGAGCAGAGGAGTTCTGCCTGCTTTCACGCCACACATCAGACCAGTCTTTTACAAAACTCTCCTAAATTATTCAGTTTCTGCTCATCTCTGACACTGCAGGCCAAGGAAGTAACAACTAACCCCAAAATACTGAGTTTAAATATCATTTATTTTAAATCCTACAACAAAAGCTTTAGATTTAAAGATGCAGGGATGGAAAAAGAAGACGTCCACCTTCTTTCAGTTTGAGGGTTTCAGGGAAAAAAAACAAAACTAATCTGGTTCTGATCAGCTCAATAACTACAGGAGCCGAGAGCTGACTTTTTCAGAAGAATTTTTTTCCTGGTTTTTTTTGATGATGTCGTTATCGCAAAAAAAAACCGACATATTATTTTAGATTACAAGTTAAATATGTTATCACAAGAAAACCAACATATTATGATGTTATCATGAAATAACAAGCGTTTTCTCGAGATAAGTTCATTTTCCGATGGTTTTCTCAAGGTAACCCTCATCGCTATTTTGTGATAACGACATATGTCGGTTTTCGCGTGTTGATGACATTCTTAACTCAGTATCTGGAGAAAACACTCATCATTATTTTGTGATATTGACATGTCGGTTTTCTTGTGATGATGACATACTGTATTTAACTTGCTGTCTTGAAGGGATCCATGATTAGTTGTAACATTAGACTTTATTTGATAAACGTATATTTTAACTGTAAAATAAAGACTGTAAAAATACTGTAGGATGTTTAGTTTTGTAAATTTTTAAAAGTATATTTTAACACGGACGGAGCCATTTTATTTACACACAAAGCATTCTGGGTAAATGATGACGTGGATAGGTCCTCGGTGCGAGGCTGCTAG
>NW_013952796.1:292921-302425 GCF_001266775.1 Austrofundulus limnaeus
TTTTAGTTTTTACAATATGGTCACCCAACACTTTTAACAATAGCCTCTACCTCAAGAGGTAGAGGAGCCAAAAGACTGGCTCACTGCTGCCAACTAGTGGTCAGAGGCTGAACTACAACATAAAAATGAACGGCTGGCAGGAAAGTTGACATTTTAAACCTTAATAAAAAAATCGATACAGGGCTTTAGAATATCGATACAGTATCGGGAAATGAAATATCGTGATATTTCAGTGTATCGATATTTTCTTATACCCCTATTCAAAAGTGATCATTGTTCAGATTTTGGATTTTAAAGCAAAGGTTTGGTTTCTCTGAGGTGCGGCGTGAACGTGGCCTCAGTGGGATCTGACAGACACCTCTTCGCGATTCCACGGGCGCCGTTGCAAAGAGGCGGGCTCTGTCTCATTCATATTTGCGTCCAGGTCCAAGGCGGCGGCAGAACCTGGAGGAACCTTCTGGTAGTTTAAGCTGGCCTCGGGGATACGTTGGACCAGCTGGAAAGAGAGTAGATCTGAATGTTCGTCACAAAGCGGGCGAGCGCCGTCGGGTGGAAGGGGCGGTGCTCTGTGAACGCATGCAGCGAGTCAACATGCAGCTGCAGAATGGTGGGGGGCGGGGGCAACAGTGAGTTTTAGTTCTGCTGGGATTCAGTTCGTTAACGACCACAGGGAGGAGCAGGAGTGCAGGGAGAACCCGGTCCCAGCTCCATGAACCAGGAAAACCAGTTCATTACCGCAGGAGGCTGATGGAGGCTCGTTAACAGCAAAAACTACAGAGCGGGTGAATCTGAGCTGCAGTCTGTGCTTAAAACCAACAACATGCAAAGAAAAGCGTCAGTTTGAAACTCGTTTCCTTACGCACGACCCACGGACCTGGCTACACACAGAACTGGTTCAGATGGGACATGAGGGACAAGATGAGAGGAGCAGAACGGATCAGGGACCTCAGGACAGAAGGATGAGTGGATCAGAAACTCAACACTGAAATCTCACACAGGTTCATAAAAATCACCATAAAAGGCAAAATGGATCAATAAAGTTTGCTTTTTGAAAACTAGAACAGAACTAAATGTTCCAGAAGAAGGTTACCAACTTTAAAAAAGGTAAAATTTGGGACATTTTTTTGTTTAAATGATAAAATATCTCCCTGGTGACCAGTTTATTACCAGGTTTTGTTCGTTTAGTTTTGATAAAAATACCACTTATATATTAAGATAGTCTTCTCTGTCCCCTCTGAGCCTTCATCCTTCATCCTTCCAGCTCAGATCTGGTTTGTGTTGTTAATGATCTTCCATGCAGAACGCTGGAATCTGAAACAAACTCGATGTTTCAGAACAGTCCGACAGTGAGAGGGGCGAGTTAGGGTCAGTGATGGGACAAATCAAGGATCAGGAGGCTTGGACACCTGAGATGGTCGAACCCCGTAGCGGTATGGAACAGATGACGTCTGTGCAGCGAAACAGAAATATGGATCATGAGAGTCAGAAGCATGACCCGCAAACACACAAGACTCCCCCTGCGGCGTCGCTGTGCCCACTCAGGAGGGAGGGAACACCGGGATGATCAGTGTGTGTGTGGTAGTAACGTGTGTTCATGCCCCACCTCCTCCCGGGCAGACATGGTGGAGGCCGGTGTGTTGGGCAGCGAGCTGGGAGAGGTGGCGGGTCCCATCGCAGAGCTGGGCGAGTCCCCGTCCCCGGCAACATCGTGGATCTCCTGGGCCAGGATGGCCAGGTCTTTAGCCAGGTCCTGACTGAGCCTGCAGCGGGAGCACAAGCGTCACGAGAGGGTCAGAGTATGGAAAGCCTGAAGTGCCACAGAAACGCCACATTACAACGCGTTAAACAAAGAAAAAAAAATCTATTTCTTTGCAGCTCAGTCATCTGTGATGAAGTAATGTGGTCTGCATTTCTAGTTATCTTATTGGATGAAATAAGTTTAATCTAAGTGGATGAGAAAAGTATGGGCAGGGCTTAATAAAACGCAATCTAAAACGGCATTTAGATGTGGAAAGAGCGGTGTAAAAATGGCATTTTTATTGCAACAGAATGCTTGACGGCGTTCTAAGAGGCGTTCACTGACCGGAGAAAACGTTGTTTTTTACGGCGTTCTCCAAACGGCGAAAAAGACGACGTTCTGGCGGGGCTTACGGCGTATTTTACGGCGTTCTGACTTATAAAACTGCCTTTTTTACGGCGTTTTTTAAGTTTAACACGTTGTAAAGCTGCGTTTCTGTGTCACTTAGGGCTTTCCATATCAGAGGGGTGGAGCGCTGCGTCCAGGCGCAGCACCGGTCTTACGTACTTGGCGATCTCGGCGCTGTGCGTGGACCAGTTCTGGTACGGGTCGACATCGTTCTGGTCCTCGTCCTCCTCCGTCTCCAGCGAGACAGACTTGGTTCTGGCGGCCACTCGTTGGCTGCGTGGCGTCTGTGCCGAGGCTGCTGCTGGGTGGGAGGGGCGTTTGGATTTGGAGCTACCGGCGTTGGTCTCGTATTCGTCCTCAGAGGACGAGGAGAAGTCCGAGCCCTTCTGTTTACGATGGGACCCTGAAAGGATTGAAATGGTTTTATTAAAACCTGCTGGCCTCAGTCAGAACCATTGATAGATATTACTGGATTGGGCGTGGCTAGCGCGTTGCTAGCTACATTGACATCACACACTGGAGCTCTGTTCTGCATTGAGGAGCCTCAACAAAATGAATGGATGTCAATGGACTGTGAGGTGTCTTCCTGAAGAAAAACTCTTGTAACTTCCTTATTACATGCTCGATTTTTACAAACTATGGTGCAAAATAACGCTGAGGAAATTGTAAATCTTATAGGTATGGAAATTTAAAATAGATAATTAATTTAAATGACTAAAATAGTGGCTTAAACTAAGTATTTTGCATTTCACAGGTTTTTTTTTTCATACAAAACAATGAGTTCTGACCAGCTGGATACTCATATGTATATTTATTAATTAAAACTGAATCTTAGACATTTAAAGTAATAAAATTAATCTTTCAAGCTTATATATATATACACACACAAATATAAAAGTTTTTGCTGTAAACTACAATAATTTTAACATCAGTAAAAATAAACTAAAATATACAAATTATTTCATGTCACAAAGTATTGTTTAATGAATTTATTTTTTCACAAAGAATTATTCTTCAGTTTCACAATGATGCGATGCATCTGAAGCCGACCCACAGCTGGCACACGTTTTTCCCTCCTTTTTCTCTGGAAATGTTGAAAAACACAAATACTGGTTGTAGAAAATATCTGAATAAACCGGCCTGTCTGATAACGTGACTATTTTGTTTATGATGCCCAATCATTACATTAGTGTCTATTATTAGTGAGTCTAAATCATAATTTCTGAATTTATATGCAGTCTAACTAGTCAACAATCCAATAAAGTCCATATTAACATGTTTAATATCAGTAAATAATATCTTGGACAACAGATAAAATCGATTTTAAATATGGTTAAACATGAACATTTTGTAGCTGTTTAATGTTAGCATACAGGTTTTACAATTAAAATAATTAATTTTGGTTAAATATGTGTAATATTTACCTGTGAAACATAACCTTTTAGCTCTTGTAAACATGTTGTAACAATTTCTGCAGTTAAAGTATTTATACTATTTGTACATTTATAAAGCATTTGTTTGCACCGCGCTACGTTCTGCTCATTGATTTCAATGGTTAGCCTTAGCATTAGCGCAATGCATAAAAATCCCCCTTGCGAAGCCACGCCCAGGTCACGTGACGCCCAATCCAGTAATACTGTGTATATCAATGGTCAGAACAAGAACATGTGAACGAGCTGCAGATGATGACAGATAGGTTCAGTTCAGTCAAATCAGCTCAGTTTAATCCCAACAACTAATCCAAATAATCTCTACTTGCTTATAAAGCGCTCTTTGTTCCAGACATCCTGGTTCCTGAACATCACTGAGGAGATGGGGAAACAGTTTCCATGGTAATAAAGCAGCAGCAGTTCACAGGGGACAGATGTTGGACGTGACTGAACTGTTTTTTCAGCTGAAACATGGTCTGTATCGCACAAGTAACTGATGTCAGATTATAATTGCATTTTGTTCCTCTTTTCAATCAAGGTTCCAGGGTGTCGAAGGCTGTCTGGTGTGTCTGTATCAGATGCAGTTCAAACTGTGGTGAGCACAGCTAACCAAAACATTAGCTTAACTAACCACTAACCTGCTAAACAAGAACATTAGCTCTGCTAAACTCAACAGTTTTTGTTCCACCAGTGGGCAAAAACAGTGCGGTTTTTGCATTTAAACATTTCCAGATGCTACAGCGGGCTTTTATTTTGAAAACTAGAGTGTCAGACAACTTCCTCCGATTCTTACCTTTAGTTTGACGCCCTCACAAAAGATAAAAAATGTCAAAAGGCTTTCAAGGAATTTCAGGGGTTAGAGCTAAGGTTAACAGATAAAAAAATAAAATAAAAAAAGTGGAAGCTAATGCTAACCGCTAACCGCTATGTTGACTGTCAGCCTGTGCCAAATGTCCTCATCTGCTTCCAGGTGAAGATTTTTATTGGTTTAATTTGAAGGTGGGTGGTATCATTTGCCAGTCTGAACCAGAGTTTTACCTTTGTCTAACTTGTGGTACTTCCAGGTTATCCCTTTCAGAATGAAAGCATCTCTTTGATCGAGTTTGTATTTTCATAAACGCCATTTGAAGTTAGTCAAACAAGTACTTAACCATATTTTCTACAGTAATTTTTTGTATTTATTTAAATATTGTTAACTGTTTTTATGTCTTTTTGACACTCTTACTTTGAAATGTAGCTGCTAAAGATGCCACATGCTATACACACACGGTGCCTAACACGTCCAGCACAGCTTGTAAATGGTGATAGTTTTATTTCATTTGAGATGATTGCCATAAAATACAAGTTTTACATGTGGTCATTTAAGCAGACTTAACATTTATGAGAATCTTAATTTAGCGGAAGCTAGTCCGCTAACAGTTTCCAAAGTTTAGTGCTAAGTTTAAAGCTTAATAAGAAGCTAGTTTCACAGTTAGCGGTTTAACAAACCAATGAGTTCAAAGATATCTAAATGTTCCACATCTTTATGCTGCTCCAGACTCACCACTGCTGGGGTACTTGGCTCCACTTGATCGGGTTCGAGTCAGCGGCTGCTTTGCAGAAGCTCCACCCCCTCGGCTGGCTGCTTGGCGGGCGTCACCAACTGATGTTTTCCTGGCCGTAGGAGGAGGCTCAGCATTGCGATTGGAGAAACCAGACCGACTCGTGGAGGTTTCGTTGTCACTGGGAGCCGTAAAAGAGCCGGTTCTCTTCCGGGGCATCGCCAAAATGTCCAGTCTGGACATCTTCTTACCTTCAGCAGATGCTTTACATGGAGTAGAAATCTGGTCAGAATTTTGGGAGGCTCGATCAGTCTCTGTACCCTCATTGTCTGAGGCTTCACCCAGGCGTGCTCGTCGGAGCATTGATGCTCGGGTCGGCCGTGGTGCTGACAGGCTGTTGGAACGGGTCAGAACCTGCTGAGTCACTGTCTTAGGCGTCTTTCCATTGTCTTCTTTCTGAAGAGGAGCAATAATTTTTTTGGTGCGGCTGGATGGACGGGAAACTTCCTGATCAGAAGATGTAGTTTCCGTCCAGTTGGGTCCAGAAGCTTGTTCAGACATATCCAAAGAGCCGCGGTTGCCCGTACTGCGACGCATCTGGAAGCGCTTTGTTGTGTCTCCCTTGCATGGCGCTTCGGCGGATATCTGGTTGCGACGTTTCTCAGAAAGCCGCTCTCGGGCACTGAGCTGTCGTCCCTTTTCCTGAATGGACGGGCTGGAAGAGGACTTCTCCTTTTGAAGGCTGCTGATTGTGGGTCGCTTCTTAGAATTGGAGCTGATAGGAACATTTTTGCTACTCACTTGACTCACAGTGCTTGCTGTATCTACATCTGACTCACCTGAAAGGGAATCGTCCATGCGGGTAGACGAGCCCCCCTTCTTCGAGCTACGTCCAGAACCAATTGAGGGCAGCTTGGTGTCCAGAGAGGACAGAGTTCCCTCTGCCTCCTGAAGGAAGGGCTGAGTGTCCTGGATGTTCTCGCGCCTCTGCTCCATCTCTCTGATGGATGGGTGGCTGGAGATATGGGGAAGCTTTTTCATCTGGACAGTGTCACTGGGTTGGTCTTTGGTGAAACTCTCCTGCCGGACCATAAACAGCATGCCGCTGTCTTTAGTAGGAACCGAATCTCTGTCCTGTGTTTGGAGGTTAGGAGCAGAGCTGTTGGGTTTGACTCCTGTCCTCTTGGGTTCGTGTCCACTTAAGTGTCGGATCAGGACTGTGGTAGGAGGAGTTTTAGCAGGGAGGTCTCGAGTCCTCTCAGACTGGACGGGGCTCCGGGCTTGGTCAGGCTTGCCTGGGTAATCCTCAGCACCAATGTAGAAGGAGGTGGATTTGTTGGTTGGAGAAACTCTTTCCTGATATTTAAAGGGGTGGCCTGCAACACCTGGAGACGTAGCTCCAGTCCTGGCATCCTTCCTTGCTTTCTCCAGAATAGGTGCTTCTTCGGAGCGACTGGCATCACTCAGGCTGTCTGGGTCTAGGTCATCCTGAACGGCTAGGTGCTGGGTGGAGTCCTGTGGGCAAAGGTGACCAGAAACTCTGTTCAGAGACTCCTGGCCCTGGTACGATTCGTGCCGAATCAGGATGCTCGGAGGAACACTTTCCAGTTTCTCTGGAGGCACTTGAGGCAGCAACCGTCTCGTCCTGGAGCTGTGGCTCGTCTCTGACTCTGAGGTGTCGTAGCTGAAACTTCCCATCGAATGGCTCGTGAAATGCAAATCTACGAAACAAAATGTTGTTATTGCAACTTGTGTCAACATCATCTTAAAATCTTGTATTGTTTTATTTCTGATAAACCAAAAGTAACTTCAGCAGCACCTTCGACACATTCTACTTGATGTGGAGTGGAGCCAGGTTCAGCATAGCTGTCTGCTAGACTGGCCCATCGGGAAACCCACTTTGGACCCTCAATACCGGCAGCAGGAACCTAGAAAACAAAAAAATCATGAAGATATGTCGGGTTCCACAAGTCAAACAAGATGTGACCAAATGAAATGGGAGGAACGGTGTAAACACCAGTCTGGATGTTCTCGGACAAGAGCATGCAACACAGGTGTTTCTTTGGGTTCTGGTCAGGTGTTACCTGTATGGGACCTGTTGGGGTGCCACTGAGAGCAGCTGGGATAAAGCCATGCAACGGGTCCACAGTGCTACCATCACTAGGCAGGTTAGCTTGCTCATCTTTGCCTTCATTTATAACTGGTCTACTGACTCCTGTGGTCACATCACTGTACTCTGGAGAGTCGAGGACACCAAACACCTGTTGGACACAGGGCATGCATGAGGAGGGGCGGGACCACACCGACAGGAAGAAGCAGGAAGTACGAAGGGTTCCATGCACTGCTAAACATTTAAAACTGTGTTTGACAGAGGAAAACTTCAGTAAATTAAAGACATGAGAAGTTTTAGATCTTATCTATCCAGTCTGCAGAACTCTTTCTTTAAAAACTATAAAGCATGGATTCTACTTCACTCCAGAACCCGTGGGGCCAAAAACCCTCCGACTTGATAATCACCTGATCAATCATGCTGCGAGCCTCTTCCACCTCTTTGTCTTGCGACTCTGTCTCAATAGTGTACGTCCCAGCATCACTCAGACTATCATCCTCCTCGTTCTTCTTCATCCTCGGGGAACCTTTGAGGTCTCCTCCGCTAACACCCAGAGACAGGATAGGGGACATTGGGGTTCCAGATAGATGGACCAGTGAGACCATGTGGCCAGGAGCACTTGGTGGTATTGCGGATTTTGAGGCTGCTTGAGGCTGTAAGGGTGATGAGGGGTAGGAGATTGAAGCAGGTGTTGAAGGTTCTTGCGGGGAGGGAAACTGCGCTTGAGGCGGCGACACCATCACTGGCGGTGCGGACATAGGGGGAGGCGACGTCTTGTCCCTGGTTGGGGAGGACTCCTTCTGACCAGAGTCCTTCAAGAA
This sequence comes from Austrofundulus limnaeus, assembly GCF_001266775.1. Taxonomy (NCBI): domain Eukaryota; kingdom Metazoa; phylum Chordata; class Actinopteri; order Cyprinodontiformes; family Rivulidae; genus Austrofundulus; species Austrofundulus limnaeus. The sequence continues at coordinate 300,970 of NW_013952796.1, forward strand.
TTCAGCAGCAAACTCTTGGGCAAGCTTCGACTTCTTACCAACGCTGCCGAAAGGTCTGACGATAATTCCCGATGAGGAGTGAGAGGAGGAGCTCAGCGAAGCCCCTTCTCCCTCCGTCTTCTCCCTTTTCAGAGAGCTGGACCTCTGGGGCCCGCTGTGGCCCTGACCCTTTAAAGGAACGGTCACTTGTTGGGTGGGAGGAATGTGTCCGTGCACGGATGCTGGCCTCTCGCCGCCTTTACGTCGCTCCAGCTTGGACTTGAGGGCGGAGTAAGTGTCGGCGTGAGCGGGGTTGTGCGTGAAGGACTGAGAACGCTTCTTACGTGGGTTGTCGTCAAAAAACTCGATGATGAAGGCCTGCTGGGTGAGGTGCTCAGGAGGCCCCGGCTTCGGGGTGTCTGTTGGAGACGAGGGCTGAGGAGGGCTCTGAGACAGGGGCTGCTCAGGGACCACAGGTGAGAGCGGAGCTTGTCTGGGTGGGGAGTATTGCAGCAGGTGGTGGAGTTTCTGTGCTGGAGGAGGCTCCTGTGTGGACTGGACAGTCTGCTGGGATGTCTCAGACTGCTCTGATTGGACAGAGTGGTGGGATTTGCTTCTGCCGTTGAGTACCGGGTCTTCTGAATCACTTTGGGTTCCGTCCTCATGATGATGACCTGCTAACAAGAGCATTAAAACATATTTATGTTCGACAAGAAGAAGTTTCTTTCGAACAGTCACATTCTGACATGGTATCTTGGTCTAAAAACCTGATCTAGACACTCGGGGTGGCTCTAACCTTTGAGGGTCTTGATGTTCATGGCAAGGTCACTCTTGGTGCTGTAAACATCCTCACACGGTGCATGCCTCCTCATCATGCTGACGTCACTGTGAACCAGCCAATCAGCCACTTTGCTCTGCGCTGACATCATCTCCGACGGCGCGGCGGTGATGGTGGTCTTGGCGGGCGGAGCCTGTGGCTTCCTTTGGCGAGTGGAGAACTTGGTGACGTGGTCTTTGATCTTGATTTTGCCGGGCATGCAGTCGTCAAACTCGATGGTGAAGGAGGCGTGGCTTTGAACGATGGGCGGGGTTGGGGTGGGAGGGGAAGGCGGAGCCTGGGGCACGTCCGTGTCCTTGGTGGGGATTTCATGGAGCTCTGCTCCTGATGGTTTCTGGTGTTGGAAGTCCTTGGTGGGTATCTCAAAGTAGCTGGGCTCACGGTGGTAGGAAGGAAAGACGGTCTTTGGTTGGGAGGAAAAATCTGGATCCACGGATGAAGCATCTTTCTGTCCATCTGAAAAAGAAAGAAGCGTTACTTTAAAATGAAAATAAAGGACGAAAATACAAGAACTAATAATGTTTACCTGGATGAGGCTGATCACTGCTCTGGACTTTATTCCCATAATCCTCCTCTCCCCACCATGACGGCTGACCATACAGAGGAGTGGGCCGACTCACTGGAGCCTCTGTCACAAAC
>NW_013952796.1:303899-305078 GCF_001266775.1 Austrofundulus limnaeus
GGTATGACCCCCTTAACGGGCCAGATGAGAGTCACCTGGGGGCCACATTTGGCCCACGGGCCTTGAATTTGTCACGTGCTATAGGATAAAATTAACAAAAACTACGCCAAAAGCCTAAATAAACAATGAGTTCCCAGTGTTTATTCATTTCTCCACAGATTGTTTGTAGTATTTGTACCTTGGGTCAGACTCTTGGTGCTCAGTGTTTTATCGCCTCGCTGCCGCTCGTCTTCATCACTCTTCTTCCCCTCTGCAGCCTTCAGACTCATCTGCAGCTGACTGCTGTACTTCTCATGCTGCAACATGAGAAAAACTTGAAATGAAATTGTGACAAAGTAAAAAGACACAGTTTGGTCACAATCTAAACTGTGCAAACGTCTGCCCGTGCTACGTTCATATTTATACGTCTTGGCGTTTATAAATCGACACTTGTTTTGTCGTCTGTGCGCCCTTTCCTCAGCTTTACACACAAGATGCTCTGGACTCGATTAAGATCCGGAACATAAGCTAAAAGTCTAAAGAAAAACTCTGAACAAGCTTCAAAATGTTTACAAAACGGTTGTTGAACATGTCTTTAAAGGACTGGCTGCTCAGAAAAACAAAGTTCAAAGAAAACAAATGTTGGATTTTACTTTAAAGTGATGAAAAATGATTTCATGGAGGATTAAAGTCTGTAAAAAGAGAGAAAACCAGACCTTCAGAGCCTCCTCTGGGACTTTGTGCTGACTTTTCTCCAGAACATAGACATGAGAATGTGCAGAGGATGTTCAGGAAAATAATCTACACGCTTCACACACACACACAAACACACAAACACACACAGAGAGCGTGTGAAGGATATCGTATCCGAAGCGGATGATGTCGGACAGTTTGAGGGTGATGTAGGTCTGATCAGGGATCCGCAGGTCGTTCACAAACGTCTGCAGGAAAAAAATACAAACAAAACACGAATAAGAAAAAGTTTCAACCCGATCAGCTTGTGATGCCGCAGGGGGCGGAGCTTAATGAGCTGCGCATTATGTGTGTTTGTGTGTTTCTCACCCCATTTAGGCTGCCCAGGTCTTTCACCAGGTGCTCGTCGGTTGTCGGGTTGTAGTTGATGACGGCGTGTTGTTTGTCCACGCTGCGGGACTACACACACACACACACACACACACACACACACACACACACACACAC
>NW_013952796.1:305403-315245 GCF_001266775.1 Austrofundulus limnaeus
CCCCGAAACTATGTCCCACCCACCCCAATTAAAACCCCTAAAACCAAGTTTGACAGCGTAAGGTACTGTGGTAAGTTTAGATTTATTTGCTTTCGGGGGAAGCAAATAAATAACAACAAACATGTCAACTTGTACAGACTGTCCGTAAGTTATAAGGATTTTACGTCATTTTGCAGGTATACGGACGTATAGGGCAATCTCAGATTTTTTCAAGTCTTACGGATTTTTTCAAAACCTCATTTTCAAATTTATCTAACATGTCAGAGCCTGTAGGATGATTTAAATAACATCAAACAGCCATCTTCCAACCTGTTCTGCCGCTAGAAATAAGTTTTGAAATTTTTTCGCTCTCCTTTCCTCCTGCTTCGCAGCAGGTGCGAGTTGTAAGGATTTTTTTTGCAAAATTTACAGATTTTTGAGGCTTTTTATACAGGTAAACGTCCGAAGAGATTGACATGTATGGGACAACAAAATACAGACTTGTTATTGAGTTTGTCAACACGAACCGCTACCTGAGAGTCACTACTAGCTCCTCCCCCGTCAGAGTGTCGGAGCAGGACGAGTATTTTTCCTGTAAAGGGCTCGACACACGGGAGGCGACGTCGCTCGCTCTCCATTCATTTCCTATGGAGCCTGCGCGGTGAGGCGACAATCACTCGCCCTCCTCCAGCTAAGCGACCGGCGAAAATAGCGCATGTGAAATTTCGNAAGCTAATTGAAAGGGGCGCTGAGCAGAGTTACAACCAGGGATTACAAATAATTACTTTTTTCTTCTGCAGTTCGGCGCCCCCTCCAGGAGATGGCGCTCTAGGCGACCGCCTAGCTCGCCTATGCTAAGAGACTTAAAAACATGTCAACATTGGTGACGTCCACAAAATATTTCTGACAGCGTTGATGTGATTTACTTATATTCTGATTTGTTGAGAAAAGTCTACAGATGAATGCCCCATGTTTACATCGGGTGTGGACCCGCATTTCTAAATTATCTGGAAAAATAAGCTGAATATTATTTATGTTGCATTTTATGCTCTTAATCATGTCTGTATTTATTGCCTACTTATTGTTTTTAATGATGTAGGACACAGTAACCTGTCATTCATCACGTCACGTGACTCCTAAATCTGACAGAATGAGACACCGGAGCGGCTTCCTGCCTTTTTATAAACAATAATAACATTTTTTTAAGACAGTAGCCTAAAAAATAAAAAATAATAATAATGTTAAACAGCATCCCAGCCGCGCCCGGATGCTCACACGCACGCGCACAGACACACCAGGATGCTGGAGGAGCGCGGCTGGTCTGGAGCATCCCTCCGGGCCGCAGCGCCTCACCCACCGCAGCGAACCGGCCAGAGGGAACCTACGGTTCCTGTAGTCCGGCCTGTAGCCGCAGAGGGACCCCCCCACAGGCAGACAGACAGGTCCAGTCCCAGCTCCCCTCCTCCACGCCCTATCCTCCTCACCTCCGCTCCAGATGCCGCCGCTCTCCGCCTGCGTGAAGCCGGACTGTGGCGCTGCGCGGCGGGCAGAGCATGGGAGGCGTCCCCGCGGAGCCGGACTCAGGAGGCGGTTCGGGTCTGGGCTCGGCTCGGCTCGGCTCGGCTCCGTGATGATGATGATGCTGTTATGGCATCTCTCTTGTCTGACTCCTCCTGACGCACCAGCTGCCACCCGCTGCTGCGTCGAGACGTCCAGCGTTGACGGCAGCGGTACAGGAAGTGCAGCAACGTGGCCTTCAAAATAAAAGAAGCTGACACGCAAGTAATTATAATAATACTTTTTAACAGTTTTTGCAGTGTGAATGCTTACTGCTACATAATATTAAATCAAAACAACAAAAATTACCGATTTCTACTGAGACAAAACACAAACCAGACCAGACTTCTGGACCCTGTACTTTTGTTTCAGAACCAAACAGCATGTCTTCTTCAGTTGCACATAAATCTGTCCATGCTCTTATTGTGAAGGCAGAGCAGTTTCCGGTCTGACAGTCGGCGCTTGGACTGATCCACAGCATCTCGTTCAACAGGAATGAGCACACGCACATCTTTATCACTGACACAAAATCAATCGACTTCCTCAGATCGATAATCAGCCGAGGTCACGTGACTCTGCGATCTGATCAGCAGCTTGGTGATGAGGAGGATGGGGCTCAGAGATGACGTCACACCCCATGTTTGGTTCAACTTTGTCAGATTTTTTGGTTGGCCCTTAAACGCCTCACTGTGAAGCAGTGATCAGACAAATCGATTATTTTTAATTTCCTTTCTCTGATGAAATAACTCAAATTTTAAACACAAAAACCAGATGTAAACGGTTTGAAGAAGAAACAAAAAGCCACAAGTTTCATTCAAATACTGATTTTTTTAAACATCACCTTTAAAAGTTTTTATTTTAAGTGTTGACCAACAATATGTCAAGAACATTTTCAGAACAAGGAAAAATCCTCAAATCATCCTGAAGGACCTTAGAGAAACTCAACAACAAACAAACAAGCAAAAAACAAAACAACAACAAAACCCTAAAATTCCGCAGGAATTCAACAAACATCCCGCTAAACTAACCATGAATAATCCGCAGTGGGCTTTTATTTTGACAGGCTGCAGGATGAAGGTTTCAGGAAGTGAAGTTCAGACAGGATCAGGTTGAGTTCAGAGAATATCTGCAACTTATAAATATTATATAGAAACTGTTTCAGACAACGTCACACCTTCAGGGTTCATGTGGCAGGAAGTGGATTCTTGGAACTATTAAATTAAATAAATGGTGAAGCTCCGCCCACATCACCTGTCTGTCCAGGTGATACTTCATGTCCCACTGACTTGTGTTACCGAACAGATTCAAACTTCAGAAACTTTTTCTTCTCAGTTCAGGTTTGGTTGCATCACTTCTTTTTATTATTTTTCCACATTTCTCTACTTTCAGTTTGTTTTCCATGGAGACGAGTCCTCCTGCGCTCACCTGGAACCACAGAAGAAGACGGAGACACGATCCGATTTGACCTGACAACCGATGGAAGATTACAGAGAAATAAGCCCTGGACTCACCTCACTGTACATTACATCTTTTCTTCTTTTTAAATGGTTCTCCTCTCAGGGTCCCTGTAGATAAACAGACGCTCTGATTGGTCGGTTTGAAGCAGAAAGGTGACATCATCATCATCATCATCATCATTAACAGAAACCCATGTGGGATCGGGGACTGGACCACGCAGCAGGTCTGAGAGTTCAGGTGTTTTCAGAACACAGGCTGGGCTTACCAGGACTACAGGACCGGGGATGGACTCAGGATGATGATCAGGTGGTACCTTACCTGCTGGGCTGATCTGTGGGGAGTCTGAAGGTCCATCAGGATCAGAATCTGGTTCTTCACTGTTCTCCTCCTCTTCGTCTCGTCTCACTTCTGCCGTGCTGATCTCCTCAAACTCAGACTCCTCGATTCCACTCAGATTGTGAGAGTCCTGGTTCTCTGCTGGACCCTCTGAGCTGAGCTGGACCTCCTCCATTCCTGCATCCCTTCTGGTCTTGGTGTCAGAGTGGGAGTCCTCCTCGGGGTCCTGAACCTCCTTCGGGCTCTGATTTTCCTCAGTATCAGCAGCAGTAACGGTGGGAACAGAGGGTTCAGGGGGATTCTGGGGTTCGGAGGGATCCTGGTCAGGCTCAGCAGGTCCTGGTTCAGGACTTGTTTCAGTAGGTGGAGCTTTGTGGGCCTGGACCTCCTCTGGGGGCGTCAGGGACAGTTCAGGAAGAGAAGAATCCGGTTCATTCTGGGGTTCTGAGGGATCCTGGTTAGACTCAGCAGGTCCTGGTTCAGAACTTGTTTCAGTAGGTGGAGCTTTGTGAACCTGGACCTCCTCTGGGGGCTTCAGGGACAGTTCAGGAACAGAAGAATCCGGTTCATCCACGGCCTTTGACTTCCGTATGATTGAAGCACGTCCTGAAAAACAGCGACACGATCAGATGGACCCAGACTCCGATACGGTCTACGAGATTTCTGAAGACCCCCCAGAGTCCTCACCCTGTCCTCGGCTGCTCCTCCTGGACTGTGGTCTGGTCTTCCTCAGGTTGTGGCCTTTCCTGATCTCAGCCAGCAGGTTGTCAATGATGCAGCCTTCGTCCTGCGGAGCCACGTCTCTCCTAACTGAAGGACAAAAATAGGAGGAGCAATGTCACGTCACTTCCTGCTCCTTCAATAAGCCCCGCCCACTTTTAGTGTGTAAAACTGGCGTCAACGAGAGAATAACAGGGACGATGTGTTTAAAAGATTCTGGTTGTGGAAAACAAAAACACGAGCAGATTGAAGCCTCTAATATCTCATTTTAATTTCGGTTCAGAGGCGGTCTGAATGACTCCGCCCACCTCCGGGTCTAAATACTCACCAGTCTTGTTAGTTTCTCCTTTAAGCTTCTTCTCTTGTTTCTTTCTCTTCGCCTCCTGCTCCCTGCGGCACTCGTTCTCCTGGATGAAAAATGATCAGGAAATATTCCAGAGAAAAGCACCACACAAAGTGTACTAAGATAAAGCCAGTGTTGTGTTTACTAAGCCGTGGCAGCCATCTTGAATGGGGCAAACCGGGAAAAATCATCCTCGCTCTCCTTTCGGCGGAGGGTAATAACGAGAACTAACGGAGCAAACCCAGAAACCATTGGGGGTACTGGTCCTGAGACCTGCTGACCTTCACTGCCCGGATGAAGAGGCCTCTGAAGGTCTTGATGATGCTGAAGAGCTCATCGAGGGAGAAACGGACGCTGTCCTCACACAGGTAGTCGGCTAAGTCCCGCCTCTTCTCCTCCACCGATGACATCACCTGCTGCAGCTGCTCGCACGCCCGCAGGCTCTCCTGAAAACACACCACAGAAGAAGAAACGTCTCGATGAGTTTGTTGCTGCTGATAGACAGGTGAGGAGCTATAAAGCTTGGGGGCGGAGCCTAATTGTTTCACCTGGATTGCCGCCAGGTATTGTTTCTTCACATCCTCAGAAGAAGATAAAACTTTCTTCTCAGAATTTTTCAGCCGCGTCGTCAGAGAGTTGGTCTCGGTCTGAATTGACTCCATGTTCACCCTGCAGAGAAAGTCTTGTTAAAGGGACAGTTCAGCTCTTTTTAAGGGAGGTTGTGTCGACTAATTCAGAAAAACAACAATGAGCGGTCAAATCTGGATCAGAACATCCAGCCAATCAAATCGATCAAAACGACCGGACCATCAGTTAGCATGTTTACCCAGAAGCCTTTTCACAGATCTCCAGGTCGTCGGGCAGGTTCATCAGGTCGGGATGGTTCTCCTCCACCTCCTGATGGTCAGACAGAAACAAACACCTGGGTCAGAACCCCACTGGATCGGTCCGAGCAGCGAGACCGGACCCCTCAGAGACTTTACCTCCAGGATGTGGTGCAGCAGTGTGATTCTGGACTTGTTGGCTTTGGTTTCCGTCAGTCTGAGCAGAGTGCTGATCTTAAAACCTTCAGCGTTCCCAGTGTGAGTTCCCTGATGCACAAAACGACACGTCATGTGACAACACGTGACGTCATGTGACAACATGTGACAAATTCAATCGATCTGTGGCTTTTGCTCCTGGTATTTTACATTTTTTGGAGAAATAATTTATTTATCTACATAATAGATGTTTATTTCTAAAATTAGCAACTGTAGCTAAAACCAAATTAGCTAAACTGTAGCTAATAGCTAAAACAGTAAAACTGTATCCAAAAGCTAAAAGCAGCTAAGACCAAAAGTGATCAAATAAGTTGTTAAATTCAGAATGAGAGTAGCTAAAATTAGCAAAACCTTAGCTAAAGTCTGCAATTAGCAAACCATAGCTATTACCTAAACTTAGCAAAACAGTAGCTAAAAGCTAAAGACAGTGAGACAATAATTAAAACCAGTAATATAGTAGCTAAAGCCTAAAACAAGTAAAACGATAACAAAAGGTACACACATGGACAAAATTGTTGTTACCGCTCGTTTAATGAAAGAAAAACCCACAATGGTCACAGAAATACCTAGAATCTGACAAAAGTAATAAATAAAGATTATATGAAAATGAACCAATTTTTGTTAAAATTTATTTATTTATTTATTTACTTATTTAGTTTCGCTCTCGGAGGAGTAAGACACTTTTCCCTTCTCTCCTGACCTCCCTTATCTTTCCCTGCTTTGCTGCCTGGAGCCTCCTCTACGTTTTCATCCAAAACCAAAAATTATGGATTTATTTTTATGGATTTGGTTAGCTGGTCTCTTAATAAGTTTTTGGAACAAAGTTTTCCTCCATGGGAGGACATGTCAAAGGTGGGACCTCTGTTCTGCTCTGTTCTGGATCCATATTTGGATTCTGATCACTGGATTCTACTCACTGTCTTGGTGGTCTCCTGGTGTTCTACAAAACAGCGTCGGTGGCTATTCAGGCCATTTCCTGGCTGCCAGACCAATATGAAGGATTGCTGTTCCTTCAGCACTCAGACTTTAGCCTTGAGCGAGCTGGGCTCAGTCTGCAAATGGTTCTTGAGGGTCACGGGCCGGCTGTGGTTCCTGGACTTTGCTGGTCAGATGGAGTTGATCTTTGAGAAGCTGATAGATCGGCTCCGCGGAATTTGTCCACACTATTTGTCTGATTGGATTCGCCACATTGAGATGTACCAGCGGACATTAAGGCAGATGGAAAATTATTATTGTCTGCCTGACCGAAAACATTTTCCCTGTTCCCAAACAACTGATTACAGATTCGTCTCCTCCCCACGTGACCTTGAAGGATGTGAATCTAATTTCTCCGGGGTGTTTACGTCGACTTGTGGCTCCTCCCCCACCTTTCCCACCTCTCACTCTGTCTAATCGGATCTCCAGAAGGTCGTCAGTCTGGAGCTGCACAGAATGAAGAATTCAACACCAGTATTCTGAACTATGGGTTTTTCTTTTGGGAGGTTGGATTCTTCGGTCTCATTCTCTCTAAACTCGTTTACTCCTCTGGCTAATAGATGTGCTCTTGCTTTTTAGAGGTTTTTAAATAAACACCATAGTGCATCATATTTCGTTCATATAACATGATGTTTTGGGGTTTTTTCCTCATCTAACCTTCTGTGGTATTTTTGTTTTTCTTTTTAAAAAGGTAGTGCGATCCCTGCTGGTTGCCGCATGGCCTGACCACCTGTTCCCCCATGTTTGTCATGTGTGTCTTCTTGAATGGATGTTCTTAAAATGTAATTTCATCGTGCTCCATACAATGTCAATAAAGGCATCATCCATCAATCAATCAATCAAAGTCAGACACTGTTTCTCAGCCAAGCTTCAAATACCTGCTGAGAGCTGCAGGTCTCACTGAAAGTTACAGAAATACTTTGATTGCAGTGACTGACTTAAAGGGATGTGCAACAAAAGGGTCCCATCATTTGTGTCTAGGCTTGCTTTATGAGTTTTATTTTTTTGTTTTAATTCTGTTCAAGCATGGCTGAAAAGCAATGTCTGACTTTCATTTGTTCATTTTCATTGAATTTTTATTTATTATTTCCTTGGTCAGATTCAAGTTATTTCTATGACCACTGTGGGTATTTCTTACCAATAATTTTGTCCACGTGTGTAAATGTGTCATAGTTAAAGCTGAAAAAATATAAATACTAATATTTTTTTACATTTAAAAATCCTAAATAATTTCTCTGAAAAATGTTTGTTTTAAAAAGTTTTAAAGTTACACCAAAAAAGCACCCATCTTGTGAGTGAGCCAAACATTGATTCCTGAATAGTTAAACTTGTTGAAAGTAATTAGGTGCTGAAAACATACAGAATAAACTGTAAAGAGGAAAATAACAGAATGCTGACTCAGCGTTCACAACAACAGGACAGACAAAGATCCTTACATAGTTGAGGAAATTGCCAACACTGAGGATGAGTTTGCAGAAGCTGGGCAGCCGAGTGCTCTCCCTCAAACCTGAGCAAAAACGGTTTCACACAAATATATTTAAAAATAAGTTTCAGATCAAACCTAAACTCAAACAGAGGCTGAACTGCTGTGATGAGACGTTTTGCAACTCTGAGGTCATTTATTTTGTCACATCACCAGCAGGGGGCGCTACAGTTTAATTTTTAAACTTCTGCAGTTCTTAAAAGGACAAAAATATAATAATAATAATAAGAAGAAGAAAACCTGGAAATTTGAAATAAAAAAGTGAAAAACATGAACATTAAGAGACATTTCAGATTTTAAAGAAGTTATAGAATAAATCAATGAAAACAAACAGTTAATACAACCTATTTATTTAAACTCTAAACTGTATTTCTATTGTTTATTTGTGTGTATTTCTTATTTATTTGTGTGTATTTGTCTTATTTATGTGTGTGTAGTTGTCTTATTTATGTGTGTGTAGTTGTCTTATTTATGTGTGTGTAGTTGTCTTATTTATGTGTGTGTAGTTGTCTTATTTATGTGTGTGTAGTTGTCTTATTTATGTGTGTGCAGATGTATTATTCATCATGTGTATTTGTCTTATTTATTTGTGTGTATTTGTCTTATTTATGTGTGTGTAGTTGTATTATTCATCATGTGTATTTGTATTATTCATCATGTGTATTTGTATTATTCATCATGTGTATTTGTATTATTCATAATGTGTATTTGTATTATTTATTTGTGTGTATTTGATGTAGAAACGATAAAGATACAGACTCTGGCAGGCTTGGTCCACAAGTTCAGCTCGGGGCTTCAGAGTGTCTAAAGCACAGCTGCTCTCCTCACACAGCAACATGCACTCGATCCTCAGGGTGTAACTAAAACACATCAGCAGCGAACAGGTGTGTGTCTCAGGTGTGGTTCTTCATTTTTATGTGTTATACTTGATTGACAGGTGAGACTGTCGTCCTACCTGGGGACATCCAACAACTTCAGGTAAAACTTGTCCACTGATGCCATCTTGTCTTCTTCTGCTTTGTTAGACTTCAGGTTTTCTATCTGAGGATAGACAGGTGAGACAAACAGAGGTCAGGTGATGCTGCTGAGGGACAGGAGACAGGGGACACAAAATGAGACAAGCTGAAGATGTGAAGAACAGGTGTGACATGTTGGACAGGTGTAGGACAGCTGCGGGACAAGTGGAAGGTCTAAAACAAGGACTGTTCTGGTGTAAGGCATATCTAGGACACCTTAGGACAGGTAAGAAACAGGTGGTATAGATGAGAGGCAGGTACGCTTTAAAGCAGGTTGAGACTGAGGTTAGACAGGTGTGGAGTTAAGTAAAATAAAAGCAGAAACAGTATAAGGGACAAGACCAAAATGCTGAACAGGTATTGGACAGGTGTTAAGGCAGGTGAAGCAGTTTTAAATAGATGTGGCAAAAGAAAGGGAACAGGACAGGTGTGGAACAGGTTTGAGACAGGCGTAGGAAGTGTTAAAGAAGTTGTTGAACAGTTACGGAGCAGATTAGAGCAGGTGCGGAACAAGTGTTAAACTGGTGTCAAACAGGTGTAGGAGAAATGTGGTACAGATGTGAAACATGTGGGGGACAGATCTAAAACAGGTGTGTAATAGAAGTAGTACACATGTGGGACACAAAACAGGTGTGGGACAGACGCAGTACACATGTGGGACACAAAACAGGTGCGGGACAGAAGTAGTACACATGTGGGACACAAAACAGGTGTGTAACAGAAGTAGTACACATGTGGGACACAAAACAGGTGTGTAACAGAAGTAGTACACATGTGGGACACAAAACAGGTGTGTAACAGAAGTAGTACACATGTGGGACACAAAACAGGTGTGTAACAGAAGTAGTACACATGTGGGACATAAAACAGGTGTGTAACAGAAGTAGTACACATGTGGGACATAAAACAGGTGTGTAACAGAAGTAGTACACATG
>NW_013952796.1:315255-317458 GCF_001266775.1 Austrofundulus limnaeus
GACAGAGGAGGGAGGAGCGGGGAGGCTCTTGCCATGCAGCGCTTCAAGAGCTGACCTGCATCTGACCTCAAAGTGCACAAGCTTCAAACTTCAGCATTGGCTGCGATTTTGAAGCTGAAATCGCGTTTGGTGTGAACGCAGCATAAAACAGGTGTGAGACAGATCTAAAACATCTGTGGAACAGAAGCAGTACACATGTGAGACATAAAATAGGTGTGCACTAGGTGTAATATAAATGTGAAACAGGTGCTTTAAATTCTGACCTCGTGTTTTTCTGGAAGCAGTTTGATCAGCTGTTTCAGGACTTCCACGTCAAATTTGGATCGGTCACCGTTCAGGATCAGAGACACAAACTCCTCATGGGTACTTGAGGTGATACAGATCAGGTGTGGTGGGAGGCAGGTGAGGAGAGGATGTTGCAGGTACAGACAAACAACAACACAGATGCAGCAAAGTTTAAAGTAGTGACAATCAGACCAGGGATGGCTTTAACCAGTCAGATGGTGAGAAGATGAAGGAATACGTTGAGAGGGGAAAAAGACAAGTCAAAGACTTGAGAAAAGACAGGTGCGTGCAGGTGAAGGTGTGTTTACCATCTGAATGGTTTCAGGAAAATGTTGAGGTTCAGGCTTTTCTTGGCATCGATGAAGGAAATCTGTAAAAAACAGAAGGTGACTTTAAATCATAAACCACTGATGGACAGGTAAATGTTTTTATTTAGAAAAGCACCTCTTTTATCTCGGACTTGGTCAAGGTTTTGGTTTTTGTCTCTGTTGGAGGAAGACTGAAGAGCTGCTCAATGCAGCTGTAATCTGGTTCCACCAGGTCGGAAGACCCCGAGGACCACAAAGACTGATGATCTGCAGACAGAGACAGGTAAGGGTCTTCACGTGGTCCACTGTGTGTGTGTGTGTGTGTGTGTGTGTGTGTGTGTGTGTGTGTGTGTGTGTGTGTGTTTGGACTGAGCTGCATCACCTTTTAAAAACAGAGAACAACAACAACAGAAAATTTTAAAAACTCGATTTCTTCACACGATTATTCCCACTCCAGTTTATAACTCTGCTTCCAGTCCTGTGGAGTAATTAGAAATATTAATTTTAAAAACGGTTTAAAGCTCTGTAATCATCAGCGAGCTCCACGCTCTGCAGATCACCTCAGTTCCTTTCTGCAGCAGGTTCTTTTTAAAACTGGGTGATTAAAGCATGTTGGTTTAAAACCAGTGAGGATGTTTAGTTCACTGAATTAAAATCTAGTTAATTAACATTTAAGTACCCACATTTTCAGTTTAGTTTAATTTTTACAGTGAAAATTCCCAGACAAAGACTRTATTTGTTGCTGCATTGCTTTTCAGACTGTTTTATTGTCCTTGTGTGACATTTGGAATTTGTCCCGAGGCCTGCTTGTAGCAGGGTGACCAGATGGCCGAGGCACTGAGGTACAAATCACACAAGATTAAATATATCTTCAAGGGAAGTCCTGGTTTCAATTCAATGTTGCTGCTGCAGGTCAGGATGGTAAACGTGCCATTAAAGGATGTTTCTGTACCGTATTGTTAACGCATTTTTACCCTGTTACCGCATTGTTACCGTTGTTATCGTATTGTTACCCTCTTGTTACCGTATTGTTACCATGTTGTTACCGTATTGTTACCCTGTTGTTACCGTATTGTTACCCTGTTGTTACCGTATTGTTACCCTGTTGTTACCGTATTGTTACCCTGTTACCGTATTGTTACCCTGTTACCATGTTGTTACCATATTGTTACCATGTTACTGCATTGTTACCCTGTTACCGCATTGTTACCCTGTTACCGCATTGTTACCCTGTTACCGCATTGTTACCCTGTTACCGCATTGTTACCCTGTTGTTGCAGTATTGTTACTGTATTGTTACCGTGTTTGTTACTGTATATTTTTACCATGTTGTTACCGTACTGTTACTGTATTGTTACTGTGTGCGTGCGTGCGCGTGGTAAAACCACTCACCCGTCACCACTTTGGGAGGGAGTTTCTGCCAGTTCAGTTTCTTCATTCTGAGGGTCGGGCAGGGGGTGGGGCTTACGTAACTGGTAGGGCTGGAAAATGTACCTAAAGCTTTCTGAGGGGTGATGAATTCATCTGGAGGAGGAGGAGGAGGTCCCATGCCAGGTAAAGGAGGAGGAGGAGGAGGTCCCATGCCAGGTAAAGGTGGAGGAGGAGGAGGT
>NW_013952796.1:317681-320166 GCF_001266775.1 Austrofundulus limnaeus
GGTCCCATGCCAGGTAAAGGAGGAGGAGGAGGAGGTCCCATGCCAGGTAAAGGTGGAGGAGGAGGAGGTCCCATGCCAGGTAAAGGAGGAGGTGGAGGAGGTGGTCCCATGCCAGGTAAAGGAGGAGGTGGAGGAGGTGGTCCCATGCCAGGTAAAGGAGGAGGAGGAGGAGGTCCCATGCCAGGTAAAGGTGGAGGAGGAGGAGGTCCCATGCCAGGTAAAGGTGGAGGAAGAGGAGGTCCCATGCCAGGTAAAGGTGGACGAGGAGGGGGTGGAGCTCCAACTCCAGGTAACGGTGGAGGGGGATTGGGAAGTGGAGCTCCAAGTAAAGGGGGAGGGGGAGGTGGGGGACAAGCTGTGGAAGTGGGAGGAGCCTGTTGTGGCAGTGTTAAAGTGTTTTGTCTGGGTTGCTCTGATTCGTCAGGATAGTTCAACAGCCGGGTCTGAACGCCCCTGTCAACCGTTGGGATCTTTTGATTGGACGAGAGAGATTTTTGGGGGAGGAGCCTGTCCAGCAGTGACTCTCCTGAGTCTAAATCAGCTATAAAACACAGAAACACACTTTTATAACAAATAATCAGATCAAAGTCCGACCCAGTTAGGCGTCTGAATCCTTGAAGACCCCCCACGTGACCCAGATGTTTAATTCTCTGACTTACGGTCCTGGGCCAGCAGGGTGGCTCGATCAGTCAGCTTCTCCAGAGCCAACCAGACGTTAGCTTGGTACGGATCCACCATCAACAAGGCCTGAAGGATGGACAACAGCTGGACAGAGGATGGACAGCTAGACACCTGGACACAGAGACATGGTAAGTGGAGGACCCCTGGTGGGAGGCGAGCATCGGGTCAGGTGGGGTTTGAGGAGTGGGTACCTTGGTGAAGAGCGAGTTGAAGACCTCCTGGTGATTGCTCATGTCAATGCCTCCGTACAGTTTCTCCATCTCGTCCTCGTCCTCGGCCATGGAGTCCTCAAACGCATCGCACTGGATGTTCAGGTCCTCGTCCTGCGTGTCCCTGGAGACGTAGACGCGTCACAAACTGCCTGTAACTAATCCGTCATTAAGTGATCAAACAAAAGTACCTTAGTTTGGGGAGGAGATCCAGCAGCTGCAGCCCTGAAACAAAACATAATTCATGGTGAGAAAATCTGACTTGTATGTTTCTACTGTCTCTATTGAAGCAGAATAAATGAATCAAACTTTGGTGCAATGTTGATACTTTTAAAAACACCCTGTGCCTCATGTTTATAAAGCCTGAGCTATTGATCGACATCGAGATCATCAGAGGAATGAAGGGATGAGCACTCAGTTCTGTTTGTTCTGTTCTCAGATCCATCTGTTCTGATTCTGACTGCACAGTTCACCACCGCTCATTTGCACCCCAATAACCCAGCGTCTGCTCCGCACGTAACAACCAGGATCTCCAACAAAAACATTAATGCCTGCAATGAACCAAACATCCAAACTGTGGAACACTTTTCATCAGCTAGAGCAGGGGTGCCCAACCAGTCGCTCGCGGGTGACTGGTCGCCCACCAGATGGTTCCCAGGTGCCCGCAAAGCGAAAACTTGCTGCGGAGCCTCTAGCGCCGACTCTGAGCATGGGATCCCGGGTTGGCTGGTCTTGTTTGAAAGCTCTGGTTCTGCCCTACAAGGCGAAAGTTCATGGTGTCCCTGTGACGTTTCCCCGCAGAGATATAAGCAAAAAACCTCCAAAATTACGCACCATCGGACCTCCGCCGGGGCTGGTTTTAGCCCCCTCCCCAGGCTAGGAGCATCGGATCCCAGACTGGCCTACAAGCGGATACTTGAATGGAGTCTCTGTGACGTTCCGCCGTGGAGATATAAACAAATTATGCACGACTTAGTGTATTTTACGCACATTTTCGGGAGGAAATTTCAACATTCGTTTGCTTCTCCTGCGGGCTCTGAGCATCGGATCCAGGAAAGTGAGATGTCTTTGGAAAGCTCTTCCTCCACAAACTGGAGGTGGTTGCAAGTTCCTGGGACGTCCCCCCGTGGAGCTATTAACCAACGACCGGCCAAAAAAGGCGCTTTGGCGGGTGATATAGTACTCAATTTACTCCGGAGCCTCTAGCGCCGGCTCTGAGCATCGGATCCGGCAGGAGTGGCTCATTTTAAAAGTTCTGGATCTCCGCTATAACCTGAAGTGGTTGCAAGTTCCCGGGACGTTCCCTGCGGAGATATAAGCGATCAAAAGTCGTCAGGCGAGCTCCAGCGGGTGAAACGGCTGATTTCCAGCACAGGGCTGCTTGTGCTGATGCAGAGGAATAAAAGTAGGGATGTCCCGAGCCGATCACATGATCGGAAATCGGCCCCGATCACATGGTTTCAGACTTGATCGGAATCGGGCATTACACCCCGATCAGGGATCGGTTATATATGTGTATATTTATTCTAAAAACAAACGGGAATAATAACTGTTAGTATGTTGTGTTACAGAGTCAAATTGTCTTGAAACAACTC
>NW_013952796.1:321345-322754 GCF_001266775.1 Austrofundulus limnaeus
AGGCAGGCATGTCTGTGGTGTGGAGATATTTTAAAGTGGATGACAAAGATACTGCGTTTGCAAACTGTAACTGAGGTAAGGAAAAGGCTGCATTTAACACAACGAACCTGATAAGGCACCTCAAAAACAAACACCCGACGCAATACACAGAGTTTAACCAAACTCAGCCGAAGACGAATCAGCTCACGCTGCAAGAGACCTTAAAGAGGAAAGAAAAAATGCCCCGCGACAGTGAGAAGGCGCAGGGCATCACAGCTAAGATAGCACAAATGATTGCAATGAGCGACCAGCCATTGGCTCTTGTAGAAGACCCTGGATTTCTTATGCTTATGGAGTACTTAGAGCCCCGGTATGAAATGCCCTCTCGCCACTATTTCACYGAGAAATCACTGCCAGCGCTTCAAAATAAAATTCATAACAAACTGCTTGACCTGTTGTCAGACGTGCCCCATGTTTCATTTACCACAGACATCTGGAGTTCGTCTGTGTCTCCCATGTCACTACTAAGCCTCACAGCACAATGGATTGACTCTAGTTTTGTTTTACGTCGTGCAACCCTGCATGCCCAGGAATTTCGTGGATCTCACACAGCAGAGCRCATCCAACAGCAGATGGAAACTATGCTAAACAACTGGGGAATCGATAAGCAACGGGTCCATGTCATTTTGCGTGACAACGCTGCAAATATGAAGAAAGCCATGGGGAGTATGGGAGTGAGGAGTGTGGGTTGTGTCGCACATTCTTGCCAACTCTGCGTGCACGAGGGCCTGCTTTCCCAGCGCAGTGTGACAGACACCCTGGCCAACGCGAGGAAGATTGTAGGCCATTTCAAACACTCACCACTGGCCTACTCTCGCCTTGAAGACATCCAGATGGACCTGAAAATGGATAACCCTGTTTTTCTTTTCTTCATTTTAAAAATGTATTTTAGAAGTATCGGATCGGGACTCGATATCGGCCAATTCTCAAATTAAAGGACTCGGACTCGGACTCGAGGTCAGAAAAACCTGATCGGGACATCCCTAAATAAAAGGAAGAGATCCAGTGAGGTGGAACCGCGGTCATGTGTCCAGCACCTGCTCTCCTGCCTGGATTTAGCCAGAAACCCCTGGCGGGCGATATTTCTGCAATAATGCATAAAATTCAGAAACACACCTGATGGATCACTTCCAGGCAATAAAAGGAACAGATCTGGGGTCTCATTTATAAAGGATTGCGTGGAAACCATACTAAAAGTGAACATACGGCCAAAAGGCAGAAATGGCGTACGCCAAAAAAAAAATCAGATTTATAAAACCGTACGTACGCACGTTTCTGCGCATCTTTCCTTTATCCAGTGGTTTGCAAAAGTATTCATACCCCTTGAACTTTTCCATATTTTGTCACATTACAACCACAAACATAAATAT
>NW_013952796.1:323165-324321 GCF_001266775.1 Austrofundulus limnaeus
GAAGATCGGCATGCTGAATCTTAATTGAGCGCACGTAAAACCAATGCCTTTCAAGAACAACCACCAGTAGCCTAAAATATAGGATTTTAGCCGCTACAGCATTTCTTACTTAATGAAAACACCGCAGTTGCGAAACTGTGTTTTTCGACATTAACAGAATATTGACAAAGTTTTGTGCACATTTGCAATGGAAATGCAGCTAGTGTAGATTTTACTCACTCGTCACTTCGTCTGAGGCTCCCATCAGGGTTGGCTGATATTAAATTTAAGTTAATCACGATTAATTGTGGCATTTAGCCGATAACGATTAATATGACGACTAATCCACTGGAGTCCCTGGACCCCAGCACATCCTGGTCACACAACTGATTTAAATCACTGTGGAGGGAAAAGATCCTCTCTCTCTAAGAATCTGTTCCAGTTTGTGTCAAAAGGTGCAGACGTTAAGCCGTACACCAGCGTTTAAATTGTGTTGATGAAACAAGTAAAACCAGAGTTATGATTTTGTTTGTTTGTTTGAAAAGTTCTTCTTGTTTGAAGCGTTGCAGTGAAAGACGAGCAGATTCTCAATCCGCCGTCTGGTGTCAGCCCCGCCCCGCCGAACAAACATGAAAACTCCAAACTAATTTTGGACTTGTTTGAGAAAGCGCCAAAAAAGTCTACAGGAAGAAGAAAATAAAAAGAATGTGAAAGTTGAATAAAGTTCGGCGGTGATGGAGAGATGATGAGATCTGACACGTTAGTGACACCTAGTGTTTGGGTTGTACAGTTAGGGTTTAGTTTAGTCAGCTGTAGTGAAGACTAACGAGGAAGAAGGTGATCTATATCAGGGGTTCTTAAACTTTTTGACCTCGGGGCCCAATTTGTTGAACATAAAGTGACACGAGGCCCAGTCAGACATTATCAATGTATGGATTAAAATGATAATTATTCTAATCTAAATCTTGGTTTATTTTTTATTATATTTACATCATAACTAAACTATCATAACTAACATAACTAAATTAAATACACTTTCAGTTTTAAAGTAAAACTCATGTCAAATAATCACAAGACATGATTATGACAAACACTTTTATATTGTAACCTGCCCATAACAATTATTTGAACAAATACAAAGGTCAGTCAACAGACCACTCACGCTTATCAGCACAAA
>NW_013952796.1:324555-325742 GCF_001266775.1 Austrofundulus limnaeus
TGGTAAAAACAGAAGCTGCACTTCATATTAGTGACAAACTTTGGCCTTTTTTGATGGATTACCTTCATTTTTGCTTCTACTTTTAATTTAAAATTGGTTTCCATTCTCAGCAGGTTTCTAAGGCTCTTCAACATACTGTATTAAAGTTGTTAAACAACTGAGTGGCGCACTACTGCTACTAGTGGTGAGAAAGTGTATTGCAACTTATTCAAAATCAATGCGGTCCCACGGCCCTCTGTGGCCCAAAGGTAAAAACTGTTGTTCTTTTGAGGCCCTCAAGGTGGCGCTCGTGGCCCAATGGGTTATGAATTTCTGTTCTATATAATAAGAGGAGCGGTCAGTCCACTCAGCAGCATTAATCATATTAATCATTTAACAATACATGAGTTTTTCTGATGATTATCTGCACATGGTATGATTTTGCCATCATCCCTGATGAGGTGTGTGTTCTGTGTGTTTTGTGGTACCGATGAACTCGTGGCGCAGTCGGACCCTCCGCCGCAGCTCTTCTTGTCCCAGGATCAGAACATTGATCAGGCCCATCAGAGCCACCATGAACGGGACGTTATCAGTACCGTGGAGCTCGTTCATGACCACGCTGAATCTGTACTGCTGCATCTTCAGGCTCTGAGGGTGTGCACACGCACACGCACACACGCACACACACACACACACACAAAGGTTCAGACTCCAACAAAAACATAAAAACCAACGTTGTTTAACAGAATGAGGCGTTACAACAGCTAGGTGAATAAAATAAAGAACAGTGTTGATTTCAGCCCTGATGTTTAACATGTTTGGTTTCTGGTTCTGACGTTGCTTCAGAGCAGGTTGGAACATGCCGCGGTGCAGCTCACGGTCCAAACCCACCTCAAATGTGTTTTTCCTGCAGGCACACACCGATGCTGCACATTTACTGATAAAAACAAAGATTCAGATCTGGGGTCTCATTTATAAAGGATTGCGTGGAAACCATCCTAAAAGTGAACGTACGGCCAAAAGGCGGAAATGGCGTACGCCAAAAAACCCTTCAGATTTATAAAACCATGCGTACGCACGTTTCTGCGCATCTTTCCTTTATAAATCACAGCCGCACGTCAGAGTTTGCGCACGAGGTCCCGCCTCAAGTTTTACCCTCTACACGCCCACATTCAACCATAAACAGTCAATGTAAAGTACCTCATGAA
>NW_013952796.1:325797-336723 GCF_001266775.1 Austrofundulus limnaeus
TCACTGCTCTTCTCCTCGTCCTCTCCCCCTCCTGCCTGCTCGGTTATCCGCTGCAGGCGCGCACACACACGCACGCATCCCCCACTCGCGTGCATGACAAACACGGACTAAAAACGTGAAGTTTTATAACATCCACACTGGCGAGGTGGATGCGCCCTGCGTGTATCCAAAGCGTGACTTTTGCTGTCCTGCTGTTCTTGCCGGGGAGGGGTCTGTGGGTCAGGGAGGGGTCTGTGGGTCAGGGAGGAGTCTGTGGGTCAGGGAGGAGTCTGTGGGTCAGGGAGGGGTCTGTGGGTCAGGGAGGGGTCTGTGGGTCAGGGTCGTCTGAGGAGGAAGCAGATGAAGGGATTTGCATACGGGAACTTTTATTTAAGATTTAAGTTTTTTTATTTCAAAAGGTCCTCATGGCTCAGCAGCAGAAACATAAATATTACTGTTAAGAAGGCTGATGATAAAGTTGAATAAAAATCTAAGTCTGATTATGAAGGTAAATTAAATATCTGACAGTGATCATTACACAGTGTGGCTCTGATTCCCCACTTCACCATCTGTGTCGCAGTTTCACGTCTCCAAAATGAGCGTACGCATGGGTCAGAGCTGTGAGGCACCGCACATTTTCACGTCAAGTTTGGATTTTATAAATCACAACCTTGGCGTAAAAAGTGGCGTACGCAAGTTTCTGGGCTCAAATTGTGCGTACGCAAGTTTTATAAATCCGACCCGATACTTAAACAATTTGATCTCGGATTCTCCTGCAGCACCATCAGATTCACTTTTCATTAAATGATTTAATATTTACTCACATTTAAGCTGCAGCTGATATAACACTATGTCATCATTTAGACACAAATAATCAATCTGTTTGTATTTTTTGGTACTGCACCAAAAAAAAGTTAAAGCTTGTTTCATATTTTCATTAATAGTTATTTAATTACATATATAAAAAACAGAAATAACGCTCTGCTAGGTCTTCATTTAACAATTGAAGCCAAATAACCCAACACATTATTGGTATGTGTAATTATCTCCACCTGGAAAACTGAATATTCTGATTTGAATTGAATCTGAAATGATCACAAAGACCTTCAGTTCCAGAACCAAACAAACATCTGAAATGTGGCTCAGGTCTCTGTTAGCCTTTAACAGTCGATGAATCTAAATGTTAGCAGATTTAATAAAAGCACTAATATCTCAGCTCAGGCTGATGAGATTAGTTCTTCCCACTGAATCAATTTAAACCAAATAAAGTAATTATTATTATTTATGACAAACACACCTGAAGGGAATAATGACAGGAAGGAAGGTTAGAGAAAAGGAAGGGAGGAGGCGGGAAACAGGAAAACCTTCAGAGAGGGAAATAAAAAGGAACGTGAGAGACGAGGAAACGAGGACGGTTAAATGAAAAAAGGATACGAGCTGAGACTTAGAGACGTTTGGTGCGTTCTGTGTTGAACCTTGTAGTTCTCTAAAGCAGCCAGGGTCAGGCGACGGCCCTGCGGGTCGAAGAGCGCGAGCGCCGCCAGCAGCTCGAACACCTGCATCTTCACCATCACGTTGGACGTGTCCAGAGCTGTGGGGGACAAGGACAGGGACGGGACAGCGGAGAGGTCAAACTGGACGTAAAACTGTCTCAAATAACAAAGCAGGGTTCATGCAGGTTTCAGTAAGTTCAATTTAAGACCTTTTAAGACCATTAGTAATGACATTTAAGACCAAATCGACACATTAACAGAAACATTCACATGGTCCCAGAAATTTTATAATAGAAACCTTTTATTGCATCAATTTAGTTATTAAAGAATATTTAATTTTAATACCAGAACACTAAATTATTTGAATGAAATGGTCATATGCTGTGAACCACTTTCAACAGAGTGAAAAATAATCACTGATATTAAGTCTCATTGAAAACACACTTTCCCGTGTTTAAACAACAAGCAGTGGACATGACTGAACTTCTGTTTTTTGAGCAGGTAAATAAGCTGTTGGGGGTTGTAGCGTCAAAGAGGTCAAAAACATGGAAATAAACTGACAGATTTATCTGCAGTTATCATGGGATTTGTAGTTTAATCATGACCAGTAGCAAACTTTGCACTTCATGAAGACAGATCGTGTCAACCTCTGATTACCACTCTTAACTTTATTTATTTATGCAGCCAACGGTTCTCAGGGATGATCAAAAGTAGAAAAAAATTAAGACTTGACAAAATTTAATTTATAGCCTGGCCCTTGCCTTCATACGCAGCTCCGCTCAATTCTAGTTTCCCTTCACTGCTCCGTCTGGGACTTCTCCCATAGACAAGGATTTCGCTGGCAGATGCCAATCAGAGAACAGAACGTCAATTTTCTGCACAGTGTCTGCTTGTAGTTTATTTTACCTGGGCCAATCAGCAAACAGAAGGAGGAGTTTTGAATGACGTTGATTTTCTGCGCAGTGTCTGCTAGTTAGTTTAGCACACGGCAGTGGAGGAAGTGAATGAAGCCAGTCCGTGTTAATAAGGCTTCCAAATTAAAATAAATTTGTCTGACAAAGCAGCAGCTCTCATTTACAGTCGTCTCGTTTGGCTCAGTACTTCTCTCCTCTCAGTAGGGTTGTTTACAGCACACGCGATTTCCGGTTAGCTTCTTAGCTTAGCCTCCTTCACAGCGACACATAATGGCTGTGACCTAAACGACAGGCCGGGTCCTCCAGAGGACCCAGACTACCCTGTCGAGGTGGGCTAGGCCCTTGGTAGACCAGGAAAAAAAAGAGACTGTGAATTTGGACGGTCTAGCGGTCTAGCCTCCCCTCCACCCCGGCGTAAGTCATGTCACCTAGCAACCATGACGATGCTAAACAGAAGCAAAAATAGACCAAAATTAGAAAAATATCAATATATTAGCATTATTAATATCACAAAACAATAAAATTAACTTAAAGGTAACATTTGAAGAACTAATTGACCCGCTGTAGGTGCATGTTTATTTCGCGTTTTTTAATGACAAAAATAATATTTAAAAACACATCCATACAAATGATAAAAGTATTAGAATTGCAACCGCTAAATTTTAAAAAAAATTTTATCGCCAAATTTTTTTAAAAAAACGTATTCTTTTCTCTCGCTTCGTCCGCCATTACTAGCATAAAAAAAATCTCCGGTCGGGCCGCAATGCATTATGGGATATGCTGGGCCGYGAAGGATCCATCAGACCTGTCCTTCAAAACAGGGAAAAGGAAGGACGTATTTGTCGGCCGCATCGGAGGAGTCTTCGGTTTGGGACGTCCTTCGTCGCGACGCTGTGACGTATGTGGCCGACGAATTTGGCCTTCTGAGGACCCAGCCTGCTGTTTTGGACACAGCCACACATGCTTCAGCAGAGGCCACGCCTCCTGCAAGAATCACTTCTCTATGCAGCAAGTCCAGACCCTTGTATGAGGCAAAGTGAAGGACAGGGTCTGGTTTTTACCAGCCTATTAAATTTAAGACCTTGGATGAAAATCTGGGCGTTTTTAACACTTTTTTGGGCCTAAAATTTTTATTTTCAAATTTTAGACTTTTTTAGACTTTTTAAGACCTGGCCTGAACCCTGATAAAATCTGTGATCGACGAGCCCCGTCAGGTTGGCTAACTCAGCGTTAAACAACAGGACATATTTGGCATTCCAACAAGGCGGGAGTGTCTGCGGGAGTTCAGAGGTCCTCAGCTGGAGTAAAAGACAAAACACTAAAACACAAACTGCTCGGACTGTTGGACTCAACAGAGAGGAGAGAATCTGTCAGTCTGTGGCCTCGAGTCACATCTGGAACAACCTGGAATCACGTGACCAAACCTCTGACATGTTAGCAGGTAAACAACTGACAGATTCCTGCAGGAAGGGCGGGGCATTCAAAGGAAAAACACCTGACTATGAAGAACGTAAAACATGAACCTTCAGGACTCAGAGGAGAAGAAACTACATCAGATACGAGTTCGGCTCAGTGAAACCAACAACCTGTGTGAATGTTGCACAGCTGCATTTTTAAAACTGCCGAAGCAACAACTTCGGCTGCTTTCCTCTTTTCAGACAAGTTCTGGATCAAAAACCAGGTTTTTAAAAATTTGAGCGTAACAACGAGCCGATAAATGTCTCACCGTTACAGAAACGTTTATAGAATCATGAAAAGATTCACGTCAAAGAAAGCTGTTTTATTTGACCTTTTAGCTACTTTTGTTACTAATTTTAGCTTTCAGCAGTCATCTAGCTCATTTCACCTTTCAGAAACAGCTTGGCTAATTGTACTTTTAGCTACTGTTTGAGTGTTGAGCTGTGGCTTTGGTAGTTTTAGCTTTTAGCTTGGTAATTTCAGCTGTTACGAGGGGTTTAGTTAATTTTACTTTTTAACAACAGTTTTGCTCATTCGGCCGTTTAGTTTTTGCTTTGCTAGTTTTAGTTTTCAGCAACAGTTCGGCTAATTTTAGTTAATGTTTTTCTAACTTATGGCTTAGCTACTATTTTGTTAATTATAGCTTACTAATTTCAGCTTTTAGGAACCGTTTTACTAATTTGACATTTTAGTTACATTTTTGCTCATTCAACTATTTAGCTAATTTTAGTTTTTGGTTATTGTTCTACTAATTTATGGTTTAGCCATAATAGTAAAACGGTTCCTAATAGCTGAAATTAGCAAGCTATAATTAACAAAATAGTAGCTAAACCATAAGTTAGAAAAACATTAACTAAACTTAGCCAAACTGTCGCTAAAAGATAAAGTTAAAATGGTAGCTAATCCCTAAATTAACAAAACTGTAATTAAATGCAAGAATTAGCTTAATAGTTGAATGAGCTAAACTGTAGATAAAATGTGAAACTGTTCCAATCAACTGAAATTAACAAGCTAAAAGCTAAAATTAACAAATAGTTATTGTTTTTCTAACTTATAGTTTAGCTACTATTTGGTTAAATAGAGCTTGTTAATTTCAGCTGTTAGGAACTGGTTTACTAACTTGACATTTTAGTTACATTTTTGCTCATTCAACTATTTAGCTAATTTTAGTTTTTGGTTATTAATTAACTAATTTATGGTTTAGCAACTGTTTTGTTAATTTTAGCTTTTAGCTCGTTAATTTCAGTTGATTGGAACTGTTTCAGGTTTTAGCTACAGTTTAGCTCATTCAACTATTAAGCTAATTCTAGCATTTAATTACAGTTTTGTTAATTTAAGGATTAGCTACCATTTTAACGTTATCTTTTAGTGACAGTTTGGTTAATTTTAGCTGTTAGATTAGCTGATTTCAGCTTCTGTTCTGCCCAGGTCAGCCCACCCTGGGTCAGGGTTTTGACGTAGCCCTCGTTGTCCAGGATGAAGTGCAGTCCTGCCGAGGAGTTCATGACGGCGCGGACGCACGCCACGCAGGTCAGCTGCAGAAGGGCGTCGGCGATGCGGGCACAGCCGCGACCCGACAGGCGGTCCAGGGCCTCCATCAGAAGGTCCAGACCCCGCAGCTCCAGGAACTGGACCATCCAGGACTCGTCGCTGTTCTCCAGGCGTCGCCTCAAACCCGAGTAATTCACCACGGTGGGAATCTGGAGGGAACACAGCTTCCTGTTAGTGTCGGATCATTAGACTGCAGGCCGAGGGGGCGGAGCCAACACCAGACCTGCAGCAGGCGGATACACAGCTCAGGGTCGGAGTTCTCCAGGTTCGCCTCCAGTGATGCATCGGGGTCGTCGCTGCGTGTGTTCAGGTGCTCCTTCAGCGCCTCCCACTTGGTTTTGGACGCCATGACGACAGGAACCTGCAGAAATGATTGATCCATCAGCTGAGACGCTTCAAACATCAAAGAGAATTTGAATGATAAACATTAGATCAAAGCCTGAATTTATACGTTTCCTGCTCATTTATTTGGTTCTGATGTTTTGTTTTATAATCCAACATGTCCAATCTGGATTACAACTTTGACTCCTCTGACTTCTGCTGCTGATTGTGTCGAAGCGTCAGCAGATGTTGTGTCACAGCAGTCATGTGAGTCTGCTGTGTGTGTATACTTGTTGTTTTTGTTACCTTTTTAGGACCGTTTCCAGTATAAACACCTACCTTGTCAAGACCAATAGTCCTAATGGGGACCAAAGACCAGTCCTAATATGGTGGAACTCCATTTTTGGGTTGGAGGTTTGGTTTAGGACTAATGTGTGAATTGAGTTTAGGTTAGTTTTAGGGTAAATGGTCAGGGTCAGGCTGTAGAAATTACTGGAAATGAATGAAAGTTAATGAATGGTTCTAATACGGATAGAAAAACAGACTTGTCTGTGTGTGTGTGTGGGTTCGGCTTTGGTGACATTTGGGGGCAATTCAAGTCAAAAATCCTACATTTGGGGACAACTGGTGCATTTGGGGACAAAAGTCGAGTCCCCGTTTGGTTTAAATACCATCCGTGGGTTGGGGGTTGGGTTTAGGACCAAGGTGTGAATTGAGTTTAGGTTCGTTTTAGGGTCATGTGTGAGGTTAGTTTTAGGGTTTGTGGTCAGGGTTAGGCTGTAGAAATGTAATGGAAGTCAATGGAATGTCCCCAAATATATAGCTGGGCGAACGTGTGTGTGTGTGTGGTTTGTGGCATTCAGATCTTTGAATGAGTCTTTGTGTCGGGTCCAGAGAGCAGAACTCTGCTCCTGCTTGTTTCCATCACACCATCACTCATTATCTTGGTTTGTGTCTGTTTTAACACAAACAAACAGCTGATCTGAGCTCTGATAACAGCCACACACTCTGACAGAACCACACACACACACACACACACACACACACACACACACACACACACACACACACACACACACACACACACACACACACACACACACACACACACACACACACACACACACACACACACAACCAGCTGATCAGGCTCAGACATCAGCAGGAAGTCACAACAACCAAACTATTTAAAAATATTTTGTATTTTCTGTACCAGACTGAATTTTAAAGTCGCAGCAAAAGCTAAAAATAGCAAAACAAGCTCTAATTCTAATTGTCATTAGAATTAGATGTCATCCTAACAACACAAGACTATTAAAGTCTGGAGGATTCTGGGGCAGAACTGATCCATTCAGACTAGGGTTGGGCTATATTTGCCTGATAGATTTTAGCTTTTAGCCACTAATGATTACCATGAAAATTAATATAGATGATAATTGCACTTTAACATAGCCGACGTAGCATTTGTCTAAATGTTCTGGCTTCCCTCGCCACCAGTTTGCGTCTGTGTTTCAGGAGCTTAAACCAGTTTGAAGGGTTAGCGTTAGCATTAACTGCTCTGCTCACATGCTAACTGATAGTAGATGTTGACGTCTGAGACATGCAGACTGAAGGATTGGGAAACGCCTCGACTACAACATGAAGAAATGGATTTCCTCACGGGGCAGAGTGCAAAGACGTAGAAAAGAAAGCATCGTCTGATAAGAAGAGTGGAGAGGAGGAGGGTGATTTGGCAGCTCAGAGCTGTGGAGCAGAGCGTAAACATGAGGTTCTGCAGGAGGATGGGAGGACCTGAGAGAAGATTCAGGGAGGAGGAGGAAGAGGAGCCTCGGGGCACCATCCCCAAATAAACACACCCCTCAGACGTGAAACAACCATCAGCAGCACATTCTGGGAAAAGTTGGGAAATTCTTCTGAACCAAAGTGTGTGATTAAAGAACAAGTCTATTCAGATTCAGGGGTGGAGGTTCTGCTCGTCTGTTTTAAACCAGAACAGGAGGAAGTCAGTGTGATGGAAACCAGTATACTCTGAAGGTTTTAAACTCTGCCAGAGGACGGGTCGGTTAATGACCGGTTGGTTTCAACAATGGGTTTAATCCATTCTTCAACGGTTCTTTCAATCCAGCAGCTGCAGATGTTTGGCTACTTTAGCTGTTTATCTACTAAAACCTTCAGCTCATTCCAGATACGGGTGCTGGGATTTTATTTTCTTTTATTTACAAATATCCCCCCCATAGATACACAGATCTCTTTGATTCCTTCCAGCACGATGTTCTTTTCTAAAGCTGAATTAGAAAACTGGGATTATTTTTTCATATTTAGCTACTTTTGGCTTTAAACTGGTGATTAGATCATTTTAGCTTTTAGCCAGACTTTTGCTACCATTTTCCTACTTTAAGCTAAATGTTTGCTATAACTTTAACTACAGCTTTGCTACATATATATACACTCACCGGCCACTTTATTAGGTACACCACGCTAGTAACGGGTTGGACCCCCTTTTGCCTTCAGAACTGCCTCAATTCTTTGTGGCATAGATTCAACAAGGTGCTGGAAGCATTCCTCAGAGATTTTGGTCCATATTGACATGATGGCATCACACAGTTGCCGCAGATTTGTCGGCTGCACATCCATGATGCGAATCTCCCGTTCCACCACATCCCAAAGATGCTCTATTGGATTGAGATCTGGTGACTGTGGAGGCCATTTGAGTACAGTGAACTCATTGTCATGTTCAAGAAACCAGTCTGAGATGATTCCAGCTTTATGACATGGCGCATTATCCTGCTGAAAGTAGCCATCAGATGTTGGGTACATTGTGGTAATAAAGGGATGGACATGGTCAGCAACAATACTCAGGTAGGCTGTGGCGTTGCAACGATGCTCAATTGGTACCAAGGGGCCCAAAGAGTGCCAAGAAAAGATTCCCCACACCATGACACCACCACCACCAGCCTGAACCGTTGATACAAGGCAGGATGGATCCATGCTTTCATGTTGTTGACGCCAAATTCTGACCCTACCATCCGAATGTCGCAGCAAAAATCGAGACTCATCAGACTAGGCAACGTTTTTACAATCTTCTCTTGTCCAATTTCGATGAGCTTGTGCAAATTGTAGCCTCAGTTTCCTGTTCTTAGCTGAAAGGAGTGGCACCCGGTGTGGTCTTCTGCTGCTGAAGCCCATCTGCCTCAAAGTTCGACGTACTGTGCGTTCAGAGATGCTCTTCTGCCTACCTTGGTTGTAACGGGTGGTTATTTGAGTCACTGTTGCCTTTCTATCAGCTCGAACCAGTCTGCCCATTCTCCTCTGACCTCTGACATCAACAAGGCATTTCCGCCCACAGGACTGCCGCTCACTGGATGTTTTTTCTTTTTCGGACCATTCTCTGTAAACCCTAGAGATGGTTGTGCGTGAAAATCCCAGTAGATCAGCAGTTTCTGAAATACTCAGACCAGCCCTTCTGGCACCAACAACCATGCCACGTTCAAAGGCACTCAAATCACCTTTCTTCCCCATACTGATGCTCGGTTTGAACTGCAGGAGATTGTCTTGACCATGTCTACATGCCTAAATGCACTGAGTTGCCGCCATGTGATTGGCTGATTAGAAATTAAGTGTTAACGAGCAGTTGGACAGGTGTACCTAATAAAGTGGCCGGTGAGTGAGTGAGTGTGTATGTATGTATGTATGTATGTATGTATGTATATATATATATATATATATATATATATATATATATATATATATACACACACACACACAAACATACATATACATATACACACACACTGTATATATGCTAACCTTTTTCCACTTTTATGTAATTTTTTACTATTTAGCTAGTCTTATGCTACTTAATTTTTAGCTACTTTTAAACATGTTTTACACAAAGTATTTATGCTATGTACAAATATTTGTTCTTTCAACAATGGAATGATTAAACCATTTTAAACATATTTTGTTTACTTTAAATCAGGGCTATTCAACTAAATTGCTCCAGGGGCCAAATATCCAGCAATTAAAGTAAATAAACCAAATATTACAAAGATCTGTTACCTTTGAAATAATTTATTTTGCTGCATTTAATCATGAATACAACATACATACCCCTATAAAAGTAGTGATAATAGAACAATATCAAAAACAAAAGAACACATTATGCCTCTTATTTAAGATAAATATTAATTTTGACATTAAACCAATTTTATTTTCACTTTCATGGTTTTATCTTCAACTGCTTGTAGTTTTAACTGTCTTGTGTACTCACAGAAATGGCCTGTAGCCAAAATTCTGATGTTTCTGTAGATACCAAACATGTCTCTTCAATTATTTTATCTTATATTATTATTATTATATATATATTTAACTAAAATAACAGTAATTAAAGTAGAAAACCGGGGGTTTGAGATGAATGAACCAAGTGGCGGGCCACCAGTTGAATAGCCCTGCTTTAATTGTGATTTAAAAGTTTTTAAAAAGTTTTAGACAAGAATTTCCCACCTGAAATTGTTTTCAGGTATGGTCAGATTATTCTGACATTTAATAATTAAGTCACTAAAAAGTCAGTAAGTAAATAAAGTCCATGTTTACCTGTGATTGATGATGTGAAGACACTGGTTTTGGTTAAACAGCCACTCTCTCACCAGACTCCCTTTAAATCTCTCGGACTTTAAGTTTGTTCGCACCTCAGATCCACACCTGAGCGCTCAGGTGAGACGGGGAGCTTGGTTTGGGTTCGGTGCGGTGGTGCTCTGATGTTCGGGGGCGGTGTCGCTCCGCGGGGACGGTTCGGACCGGTAATTTAACAGAAATGAAATCAGTCAGAAGTTCCAACGGACGGAGAAAATCAGTTTATCCTCACAAATCCGTTAAAAGTTTCTCTCAAACTGTCGGCGCGAAAGAAAAAAAAAAGTCCGAAATTCAGCTTCGTTTATCTTGAACCGAACCGGTCGGAACCAGCTCTGAAGAATCCTCACAGCGCTGAGAGTGGTCCGGTTGGACCGCAGGATGATGAACAACTAGTTAGGAGCGACAGAACCATCACAACTGTTCTCAACGCGACCAAGGGGGCGGGGTCAGAGGGCGACGTTCCAACCTCCCTGCGCATGCGCAGCTTTGATAACAGATAATCAATTCATCCGTGGATAGAAAAACAAAAAACAAACAAAAAAAAAAAAAAACTGTAAATTTTAGATAATTTGGAAACC
>NW_013952796.1:338081-345034 GCF_001266775.1 Austrofundulus limnaeus
ACACACACACACACACACAAACACGCGCCCACATTAAACAGCAGTGAGTTTTTACATATCGGGTTAAAAATAATCAAATATACTATTGAAGACTATTTTATTGAAACAAGGAGTCCAGTTAGATTTATTTAGCCAAAAAAAGTCAAATGAAACCTAATTTTTTAGTTTCCAACATGATCTGAGATGGGATTAGATTTGAGTAACTTCTGAACCAGGTGAAAACCAGGGCAGTTTTACGGTCTAAAGCCTTAAAAGTTAAAAAGAGTGGATTATTTTCCTATGAGGGTAAAACCTTTAATTTAACAGCACGAGCTGGTTTTGGACCTCCAGCTCAGTGGTTCAGTCCTCTTTAGTGTTTTCACAGGTTTTACACGAATCTCAACAATAAAAATGTGCAACAAGACAAACTGTACAAAAGTGCTTTTTAACAATTACTCAGTTCTTAATATTGGTATGAAAATATTTACAGCTCAGGTTAATTTTAGAATCAGACAGGAAAATCACGAGTTTTCTTTAAACCATTTGAAGATAATTATATTTGTTCAAATATTTTTAGCAGCAAGAACTTGTTTGGATTATTTGGCTTTTTGTTACAGAGAAGGGGAAACAGTGGAACCGTTGACCTTTGGTCAGTATTTGAACTGGAACTGTGTTTTTATATCTTTGGTCGTCTGTCGTCAGCAGACCTGACGTTTTATTTTGAAATAAATATTAAAGACGCTGCAGATTCTTTAGTTTTAGTTGTGACTCTGGAACTTTTCTCTCAAATTTTTCACGATGCTCCCCTGACTGCTCTCTGCCTTCGGTCCTGAGTTTGATCTGGTTTTCGGACCCTCGTCCTGCTCGGCAGAGGCCGCTGCCGTCTTTCCGGGCTCACTTTTGGTTTTGGCTTCCTCTCTTTGTTTGTATTCGTCGGACTCCTGATAGGCCCGGCAGCGGTCGATGACGGCCATGATGGAGATCTTCTCCCTGCTGGTGGGAGAGCGGATCTGGACGTAGCTGCCGTCGTCGTCCTCTTTTGGTTTTCCTGCCGTTTTGTTGGGCAGTTTCTCCATGATGATGATTTTGTGCTCGGGGTCGTCGGTCAGCGGCGCCTCGGCTGAGATGTAGTAGCCGTCGCAGCTGGACTCGTCCTGGAGCCTCTGCAGCTCGCTCATCTGTGCCCCGCTCAAACGAGGGTCCAGAGAGTTGGCTCGGTGAAGCCGTTTGCTGCGTTCCTCCTGGCTCACGTTTCGGCTCCTTCGAGGTTTGCGCGAAGACGCCGCTCCGGACGCTTCGACGTCGAGGAGGCTGGAGCCGCTGGAATGCCTCCTCTGACCGCCTATGAACAACTTCTCTGGGATGGAGCGGCTCCGGCTCACCGGGTTCCTCTGGGCGCACCTGCCGATGGAGTACTTGGACCGGAGTTCACGGACATCGGGCCAGGTGAAGACTTCAACGGGAGGAGATGGGCTGAGGGGGCTACGAGAAGGAGCCCGGCCTGGAGAGACTCCCCTGGAGCTGTCAGTGACCGGAGACCGGTCTGCGGGGCTTAGAGGCAGAGAGGGGTCCGGGTGATTAGATACCAGTGGCAAAGATAGGCTGGATTTACCTGCAAAAGATGGATTAAAGCGTTAAAGTCAAAATAATTTGTTTAATCATGCTACCCTTCCTTGGCTTGTACATTATGAGGACTACCAGCATTTTCAAACAACTCATTTTTCTACCACATATTGCCAAATGGCAGTGCTGGGGTAATTTGCAACCCATTAGGCCACATTTTGTAATGTACATGCAGCCTCTCCCAGGTAAGTTGACACACCCACCACAACCGATGATATTCTCATTCTGTTTCTCAAGGGCTCCTGTTTACAAGTTTTTGCTCTGAAGATGTGGTGTGTTGCAAAGAACACAACTGGATGCCACTGTCTTTTCAGAACTATAGTAAAAAAATTGTTAAGAGAGCAGAAGAGACTTTATACTGGTAGTTTGACTAAGGCTGCGCTTCAGTCAAACTACTAGGTGCCCAAAACTGTGCACCTACATATCCTCCTCCTTCTCCCTTTCCTACTTATTTTTCTCCATCTCCTCCTTCTTTTCCGTATTCCTTTACTATAAGGTATTGGATGTCCATATTGGCGTTCCACGCTTTCAAGAGATCTGGGTTACATCCATTCACCCAGCAGTCCTTAGGATCACTTTTATTTCATTCCAGATGGTCCAGATGTTACTCCAGGCCTGTAACATGATCCAGGCACAATATGAAGCTTACGTCAATGATCTCGCATCTGGAATGGTCGTCATAAATAAACGTGATCCTAAGGACTGCTGGGTGAATGGATAAAACCCCGATCTCTTGGAAGCGTGGAACGCCAACATGGACATCCAATACGTTGTAATACGGAAAAGGAGAAGAAGGACGCAAGAAGGGCTAATCACATCTGCCACATGGCAGTTCCCTGGGATTTAAAGGTATAACTGCCAAATGGCAGAGGTCTGGTAGTTCTATTAAATGTTACCCACCTGAGTTCTCCTTCTCCTCCACCACACAAGCCAAGCTCTTCTTAACGGGGGCGGTCTGGTTTCGCTGCTGGACCGTGGGTTTGGTGGTTTTGATCAGCTGACTGTACCGACGGGCCAGAGAGAGGACTTTGCTGTTCCCCTTGTCGACGTCATCCGTCTGTTTCGAGCCGTCTCCGGGTCTTTCGCCCTCGGCCTCCGCCCTCAGCTGGGCCACTCGGGGAACCGTGGCTTTGAGAACTGCGGCCTCCTCCCCAAAACACCTCAGGGCGTTCTTCACGCTTCCTGTCCGACTGAAGCCTGGAGCTTTGGGTTTGGGGGGCGAAGGACTTGTGGAGTCCTCTGTGATGGTGCTGAGGTCAGAAGCTCCACTCTCGGGGTCAGAACTCTTGGTTGGGGTAACAACGTCACCGGATTGACCAAACTCTCTGTCGTCGGTGATCCGCTGCTCCATCTCCTGCCAGACCTTTATCATTTCAGATGACGGTCTGAACTCTTCATCGTCAAAGAGATCATCGTGCAGGCTTTGAGACCTGGACCTCTGCTGGTCCCCAGAATCGGAGTTTAGCTGATCGGACTTCAAAGAGTCCAAAGAGAGACTAGAAGGTAGAGTATAATCCGCAGAGGGAGGATCCAGGCTTGAAGATGCGGTCGAGGCAGTCGAGTTTGTTCGGACGTTGTTCAGCCGGCTGACTGAGCTCCTGACCAGCCCCGTCGGGATGTAGGTCAGACTCTCCCTGCGTCGGATGCTGAAGGTGGCGTCCTGGTTTCCGGCGTTCTCATAGTAGGTCTTGATTTTCCCAATGAGAATCTGGTCCTGCTTGGACAGGGTGGAGTCCCGCCTTCGCCGGATGCTTCGGTCTGGATCATAGATGCCGTCGTCTCGATTGGTCGGCAAGGTGAGGTCCGTGTCGTTGAAGGTCTCTGGGGGTTCTGAAGACACGCTGTTACGCCTCAGAGGCCGGTCGGCCACCTCGGTGCTGAGGCTGAGGATGCTGCTGGTCCTGCTGGGCAGCCGAGGCGAAGCGCAGCTGATAGAGCGAGCGTCGTCCTGAGCCAGGCTGCCTCTCTTGATGCTGCTGAAGTGCTGAGCGATGTCGCTGGCCTTGTCCAGAACCGAGGACGGGAGGATGCTCGGGGATCCGGACTCCTCGTGGGCATCCCTCTCGTCCTCAGAGGACTCGCCGCTGCTCAAGGTCTTTGAGTCTGAATCTGTTGTGGCACAGGACGGCTCCTCTACAGGGTCAGGATTTTCCTCAGGCTTTGGATCTTCTGACTTCTGAGGCGACACAGAGATGATAGAAGAGGCCGGATCAGAGGACAGTTCTGGTTCAGAATCTTCTGTCTTCTCTGGTGTTTTCCCTTGTTCAAGCTCGCCCGCTGTTTGCTACAAGACACAACAGCAGATGATTAATATGTTAGCGACAGATCATTTCAACTATGGTCTTGTCTCTTGTTTCTGGTCTAAACCTCGTTCTTCTGAAGTTCTCTGGTCACCATCATGTGTTACAGGTTATATTCAAGGCCATGCATAACATAAAAGCTCCTGTGCTCCACTTGGAAATAAAGATGGACATGTTTAGAGCAGGTTTTCAAATTAAAAGCTCCTGTGCTACATTTTCAAATGAACATAGGCAGATTTAGAGCAGGTTTTCAAAATAAAAGTTCCTGTGCTACACTTTCAAATAAGGATGGGCAGGTTTAGAGCAGGTTTTCAAAATAAAAGCTCCCATGCTACGCTTTGAAATGATCATGGGCAAGTTTAGAGCAGGTTTTCAAAATAAAAGCCTCTGTGCTACACTTTGAAATGATCATGGGCAAGTTTAGAGCAGGTTTTCAAAATAAAAGCTAATGTGCTACACTTTAAAATAAAGATGGACAGGTTTAGAGCAGGTTTTCAAAATAAAAGCTAATGTGCTACACTTTGAAATGATCATGGGCAAGTTTAGAGCAGGTTTTCAAAATAAAAGCTCATGTGCTACACTTTAAAATAAAGATGGACAGGTTTAGAGCAGGTTTTCAAAATAAAAGCTAATGTGCTACACTTTGAAATGATCATGGGCAAGTTTGGAGCAGATTTTCAAAATAAAAGCCTTTGTGCTACATTTTGAAATAAGGATGGTCAGATTTAGACATTGTTTTCAAAATAAAAGCTCCCCGTGCTACACTTTTAAATGAAAATGGGCAGATTCAGAGCAGGTTTTCAAAATAAAAGCTCCTGTGCAAGTGTCAAAATGCAGCTCTCGTGCTTCAGAATGAATGAAAACCAAATACAGATGAGTTTGAGAAGCTCGGAAAAATGAAGAAAAAAAACTGTCAAACAAATCATAAATAGTACAACTGAGTAACAGAAGCTGATGCAGCTGTTGTTCACCTGTTCAGGTGTTGATTCAGATCCATTCAGCTTGTTGCTTTCAGAAAGTTGTCCATTTTCTCTGTTAGAGGAGCTGTCACCTCGTTCCGTCTCCTTCAGTAAAGATGAATCAAAACAAGATGTTAAATAAAGAACAGCTTCATTATCAACACTCAAAATGTAGGTTTTGTCTAAATTATCAGCAAAAGCAGGAAAAATAAAACCTGATGGCAAAACGTTCACATTAAAGGGTCATTCCACTCAAAAGAATGATTAAAATCCAAGCACTGAGCATGAGAAGTTATAGAACTGAAAAGCAATGAGGCTGAAAACTTGATATATTTAATTAAAAAAAACTTTGATCATCTTTTTATTCTCAGCTGGTAGCAAAAACTTTGTTCAGGCTTGGATAAAACACGAGAAGCGACAAAAAAAAGATTCTTTTGCATGAAATGTCCCTTTAAACAGACAGAACTGATGAAAAACCAAACACGGCAAATAAAAGTTCAGTCTCAGAAACCTTTGCATATTTCACAACCAAAACATAAAAACAAAACCAAACAAAAGTAAAAAACTCTAATTCTTTGTTCAACCAAAGCTTCCAGCAGAACTAAAGTCAGATTAAAGCTGAAGCTCCTTAAAATCAAAAAGACCATCAAGCCTGCTGCATAAAGCTATGAAAGCCATTTAAACTGGGTGTTAAATATATTAGAGGAACAGTTCCTGTTTCATCTCTTTGTGTTTCCCAGAAAAACTTAAAAACGTCTCACAGAAACAGAATTAGGTTTGAACTTTATGGTTTAAAGAAGCGTCAATCACAGCTATTAGTAAAATTAATTTAGGCCTTTGTGTTTAACAATATATTTATGTTTAAGTCCTTAAACTTGACCAGTTTATTGGAATAAATGTCCTTTTTCTGGTGTTTTTAACCATTGTTACTTCAGAGCGCTGAGCCCAGCATGCAGGCCGCCTGCTGTTAGTGCCACACAGAAACCCATGCAGCAGTTACTGAGAAGTTCCAGAGGCTGGAGTCAGTGGGTTACAGAGCTGCTGCAGCTGGAGCCGCCGGCTGGGGGAGGGGGGTGCTGGTAGCAGGAAGCCTCACCGTCCCCGCGGAGGACAGGAAGGCCTGGACGCTGTAGTGCCAGCAGGAGATGGCGGCCAGCATGGAGCTGGTGAAGTCCTCCACCTGCTCGCCTCTCAGCAGGAACTCGTCCAGCTCTCCCGTCTCGTCCTCCTCCTCCTCCTCACAGGTGAGCCTGTCAGCCTCGGACTCCCCCAGCGTCCTGCTGCTGATGGCAGGCTGCATGGGGAACCCCCCCGCTCCCACGGCCTCGCTGTCCGAGAGCTGCAGGGCGGCACAAACTGCTCATCCTGCTTCTGTCTACGACTAACTGCACCACACCTGCTCCCTGCATCACTCATGACATCACCTGTTACAGAGGAGGTGGTTCTTACCTCCAGACGTGCTGCGAGTTCAGCTGGAGGAGCAGTCGAAGAGGAGCAGCCGAGGTGAGTGGTCATAAAAAGACAGAAGAATTTTAGCTTCACGTAATGGTTTTGCTGAACGTAGCTTTTAGCAACCAGTATGCTAATTTTAGCTTTTAGCTACTGTTTTACCAAACAATATTTCATCTTTAACAAACTGTTGTTTTCAGCTAAAATGCAGATGAATACCTGAACGTTCCTCTTTAGCAGCCACAAAACAAACTTCATTTTGTTTTTTTACCTTTGCTGTTCTTCATCATTTGTTTGGTTGGTTCTGCAGAGGAACAACAAACTTCTGTAAGAACAC
This sequence comes from Austrofundulus limnaeus, assembly GCF_001266775.1. NCBI lineage: Eukaryota > Metazoa > Chordata > Actinopteri > Cyprinodontiformes > Rivulidae > Austrofundulus > Austrofundulus limnaeus. Next base: position 344,729 of record NW_013952796.1, read on the forward strand.
AGACTGGATCAATAATCAATAATGATCAATAACCAGGTGTCAGTGATTACCTGACTGTCTGCGGCCATAACGAGCGTCTCGTGGAAATTCATCGGACCCGGGTTTCTTCAGACGCTCAGGACTGTAACGGTACCTGGGAGGATCTGCAGCAAATCAACAATAATCATCATTAACTACAATAATAAATAACATAAGTTAGAATAAAAAACAACATTAACAAAACAATAATAAACAACTTTAACAACAATAACAAACAACATTTAAAAAATTACAAACAACATACAGCGGGTAAAATAAGTATTGAAC
>NW_013952796.1:345504-348537 GCF_001266775.1 Austrofundulus limnaeus
TTTATGGTTTGATTTCTTTGTATGTATGGATCACTTGGGTTGTTACCAACATCTGGTGAAAATTTCATGTCATTAGAACCTCTAGTAATATATTTACTGAGAAAAATGGTGACGTGTTCAATACTTATTTTACCAGCTGTAAGTTAGAATAAAAAAACATTAACAACAACAATAAACAACATTAACAACAACAATAAACAACATTAACAACAACAATAACAAACAACATTAACAACAATAATCAACAACTTCAACAGGTAGAAAATAAAAAAGGTTTGCGCTCACAGATAGAATCCATCTCCAGAATGGCTTCTTTAGCCTGAAACAACAAGAAGCTTTTGTTATTCTCCTGCTGGTTCTGATATCTGGACATTTACCCCCAGATATTTATCCCCCCCCAGACATCTTATCCTCCTGGACATTTACTCCCCGGACAGTAGCTGTATTTCCATTGACCATGAAAATGCGCAAATTAGAATTTCGAAAATAAATTTGCTCAATGGAAACACGTCAATTTCTAAAAAAATTACGTTTTTCGACAAAATGTTTTTGCGCTAGGATGAGGTGGTTTTTCGGCCGTATCGAAATTGGTGCTTTTCGCAAAACTGCAATGGGAACACTTTTTTCGCATCACGGGAGTCACGTGATCAACAACCGGCTGTTTCTACTGGTGAGAAAAGACGACGACGAAGAAGATAACAGGAAGTAAGTAGTAGTAATATCACAGAAGTAGTAAAAGAAAGTATTAAACCCACCAACTACAATTTCCCAAAAACACAGCATACGTAGCCACTCCCAAGTAGGGACTTGTCTCTGGAAAGCCTCGATAAAAGACGCCGACGTCTCCCCTGATGATGAGCGCTAGTGTCGTGGTAGCAACATGCTATGTGTTTACATCCATTGCCGCCATGTTTGTAATGACTTATCGCGAGAACAAACGTATTCACGCGGGACTTTAATAGTATTTCTTACTTAACGGAAACACAGCAGTTACGAAACTGTGTTTTTCGACATTAACAGAATTTCGACAAAGTTTTGCGCACATTTGCAATGGAAATGCAGCTACTTATCCCCCTGGACATTTACCCTCTGACATTTATCCCCCCTAGACATCTTATCCCCCTGGACATCTTATCCCCCCTAGACATCTTATCCTCCTAAGACATCTTATCCCCCCTGGACATCTTATCNCCCCCTAGACATCTTATCCTCCTTAGACATCTTATCCTCCTTAGACATCTTATCCTCCTTAGACATCTTATCCCCCCCTAGACATCTTATCCTCCTTAGACATCTTATCTCCCCCTAGACATCTTATCTCCCCTGGACATCTTATCTTCCTGGGCATTTACTCCCCAGACATTTAGACCATTTTAGCCCATTTAGCCCATTTTATCCCACTGGATACTTACCCACAAACACTTATCCCCTTGGACATTTACCCCTGGGCACTTACACCCCAGGACAATAATCACTCTAGGACACGTGTCAAACTCTAGGCCCATGACTCTCGTCTGGCCCGCCAGGTTTGTTTTTGGGGAACCGTTGACCTTTGGTCAGTATTTGAACTGGAACTGTGTTTTTGTATCTTTGGTCGTCTGTCGTCAGCAGACCTGACGTTTTATTTTGATATAAATATTAAAGACGCTGCAGATTCTTTAGTTTTAGTTGTGACTCTGGAACTTTCCTCTCAAATTTTTCACGATGCTCCCCTGACTGCTCTCTGCCTTCGGTCCTGAGTTTGACCTGGTTTTCGGACCCTCGTCCTGCTCGGCAGAGGCCCCTACTGTCTTTCCAGGCTCAGTTTTGGTTTTAACTTCCTATTTTTTTTTTTTACTCATTTTGAAAATTGTTTCTTATTATCAATGGTAAACTTTAAATTTAGAATTAAATGCAACAAAAATAAATTTAAGAGGTGAAAGATAATAATAATTGTACTGGCCCTGAGCTGTTGGATTTAAGTAACTGAGCAATTTAATTGGATAACACAGTATTAATGTCTCAAAATGAGCTGCTTTAAAGTCAGCATCAATCATAAACTACATCTCCCATAATGCATGTTGATCAAGTGGGAGAGTTCAGAATTGAAGATGGCAGCTACTCACTAGAAACTCATCAGTGAGTAAAACTATTAGTTTTACTTTTAATGGAATTTCTGTATTATTTATTTCAGATTTAGTCAGTCATACACTTACTTCTTAACAGTGTTTAAAAGAGGACATGTTAAAACACTGTTTAGTCAAAGTTGAACACGATACGCCAAAGTTAACTACAACTGGCCCTCTGAGGGCCACCATAATGTTCCTCCACCATAGAGTTAGTCATGGAGTTCCTCAGGGTTCAGTGCTTGGACCAATCCTCTTTACTTTATTTATGCTTCCATTAGGTAAAGTTATCAAACAGCACGGGATAAATTTCCATTGTTATGCTGATGATACTGTTATATTTATCCATGAAACCTGATGAATCTAACCAGTTAATTAAACTACAAGCATGTCTTACAGACATAAAATCATGGATGACTCTTAACTTTCTGCTTCTAAACTCAGATAAGACAGGTTATGGTTTTTTGGACCTGAACATCTTAGGGATGAACTTTGTAGCCTTCCACCTCCTCTGGATGGCATTAATCTGGCCTCCAGTTCTAATGTAAAGAACCTTGGTGTTATTTTTAATCAGGACATGTCTTTTAACCCCCACATTAAAAATGTTACCAGGACAGCCTTCTTCCACCTGTGTAATACCACTAAAATTAGAAATATTTTGCCAAAAAATGATGCAGAAAAACTGATTCATGCATTTATCACGTCTAGGCTGGATTACTGTAATTCTTTATCATCTGGGCTCCAAAAAACTCTTAAAGAAGTCTTCAGTTAATCCAAAATGCTGCTGCTAGAGTTTTAATGAGATTTGGAAGGAGAGATCATATTTCTCCAGTTTTATCTTCCCTCCACTGGCTCCCTGTCAAATTCAGAACAGAATTTAAAATATTACTCCTAACATACAAAGCTCTTAACAACCAAGCTCCATCAT
>NW_013952796.1:348969-353503 GCF_001266775.1 Austrofundulus limnaeus
GTGTACGATTGTTTGGAGGTGTTCATACATTTTTCTATCAATAACATGTATTTTCTTTGTCTCTTTTCCAGAAGAAGGTGCACCTGGACCAGTCCTGGACCAGTTCTTCTGTGTTTGTCTGTGTCTCTTTCCTGTCCCTCAACCAGCCGGTTGAGGCAGATGGCCGTCTGTCCTGAGCCTGGTTCTGCTGGAGGTTTCTTCCTGATTAGCAGGGAGTTTTTCCTCTCCATTGTTTGCTCAGGATGGGAGACTGTGATGAAGTGATTCAACACAATCTGCTGGTTTCTTCTTTAGATTGTTCTTTTTTTTCATGTACAGTGCCCTGAGACAACGTATGTTGTGACTTGGCGCTATATAAATAAACTGAATCGAATTGAATAACGCTCATGTGGCCCTCAGTGAAAATGAGTTTGACACCCCTGCCCTAGGACATTTTCCCCCTGGACACTTACTCACAGACACGTGCCCCCACTCACTGACCTTCTGTGGGATGACGGCGTGGTGGTTTTCCAGAATGATGCGTTTGATGTGATGAGCCCAGAGCTTCTTCTCTTCCACCGTCTTCGCCTGAAACCCAGAAACAAGAGAGGACAGGTGAGCGAGCAGCTGGAGACCGGCTCCATCAGCAGCTGATCGTCGGGAGGTCCTGTGCAGCTGGACCCACCTGGACCGTCTGAGGCTGTTTGGGGTGTTTGTAGTGGGTCACGCTGAAGCTCAGAGAGTCTTTGGCGCTCTCGATCAGCATCAGGGTGGAGCTCTGGAAACAAAACGTTCAAATTAAAACCAGGCCGGCGGCGGCAGCTTCAGGCTGACATCTGTTTCCTCACAGAGATGTGCGTCTTGTAGACGTAGTGTTCCTCGCGGCGTTTGGTGATGAGCAGCATGCGGTCAAACAGGAAGAGCGTCCTCTCGTGTTTGGCCCGTGGGACTTTGAAGGTTCCCTCCAGAACCAGTTCTCCAAATGTGCAGAGGTCTGGGCCTTTCCAGTTCAGCAGCAGAGACTGGACCTCCTGCAGAGAGACGAACGTTCAGACTCCGCTCTGCTGACCGTTACTTCGTCTAACATGAAAAGATTAAAAGCACAGCGTGGCGTTAGCGACCTGCAGGCGGACGGCGTGCTCGTGTTTCCTCTTCATGTCGTTGATGTACCAGGCCACGCCCGTCATGGTGTAGATGGCCTCCTCCACCACCTCATACCCCTCCTCCTCGGGGTCAAAGTGCTTCGCAATCTCCTGCAAACGTCACCACGTCATTCAACGTCAACTCTAAACCACTCGGTACCACCGGGGACAGGAACGAAGCACGCAGGTGAGCTACCTGTAGCAGCAGGTGGTACTTCAGAATCCTCTGAACAGGCTTCAGCAGGTACGAACCCAGAGGAAGTGAGCGCTTCAACGACGCCTGACGGTCACGAAAAAACTTGGCCAGAGATTTGTTCCTCATGCACTCTGTCAGCGCTGCCACTGAGCTGTGACAGGTGTGGATAAAAAAAAAAAAAGAAAAAACAACTTAAACAGGCGGAAACTTGTTAAGTCAAAGATCTACTTGTGTTCGCAGTTAGACATGGTATCCTGCTAAAAGAAAACAGAGCAAATATAGAAGTAAAACAAAATACATGAAGGTGCAAATAAGTGTTTACAGGTGATGGAAATATGAAATGTGTGTAAAGAGTTAACACCTAAACAGGTGTAAACGAGAAGGGAAAAGGTGTGAAAAAGTGAAAACTGGCTGCTTTTAGGTGGGAATAAATGCAGGTGGAAAACAACAGACCAATGGAAACTGAACATTTAGAATCCAGCTGTTACACCAGCAGACAGGTATGAACTGGTGATACTGAACATGTAACATGGAAAAAGGTGTAAAGAAGCTATTTGGGGTGTGGCATAAAACAGCTGTAAAAAATAAATTACATTAGTGAACAAGTTGAAAAGGTGCAGTTTTAGGGCCAAAATTAAGACTGTTTGCTCAACCAGCGGTTAGTACATCCTTGTAGCAGGAGGCTATATCTATTCTTAAGCCAGTTAGCCTGTCCAATGCTAACACCAGCTTATCCATGCTAGTTGCTAGCCTCTCCAATGCTAATGCCAGCTTATTCATGCTAGTCACTAGCCTCTACAATGCTAATGCCAGCTTATCCATGCTAGTCACTAGCCTCTCCAATGCTATCGCCAGCTTATCCATGCTAGTTGCTAGCCTCTCCAATGCTAATGCCAGCTTATTTATGCTAGACACTAGCCTCTCCAATGCTAATGCCAGCTTTCCATGCTAGTCACTAGCCTCTCCAATGCTATCGCCAGCTTATTCATGCTAGTCACTAGCCTCTCCAATGCTAATGCCAGCTTATTCACGCTAGTCACTAGCCTCTCCAATGCTAATGCCAGCTTATTCACGCTAGTCACTAGCCTCTCCAATGCTAATGCCAGCTTATCTAAGCTAGTCACTAGCCTCTCCAATGCTAATGCCAGCTTATTCATGCTAGTCACTAGCCTCTACGATGCTAATGCCAGCTTATCCACGTTAGTCACTAGCCTCTCCAATGCTATTGCCAGCTTATCATGCTAGTCGCTAGCCTCTACGATGCTAATGCCTAGTTATCCATGCTAGTCACTAGCCTCTCCAATGCTATCACCAGCTTATACATGCTAGTTACTAGCCTCTCCAATGCTATCGCCAGCTTATTCACGCTAGTCACTAGCCTCTCCAATGCTAATGCCAGCTTATCTAAGCTAGTCACTAGCCTCTCCAATGCTAATGCCAGCTTATCCATGCTAGTCGCTAGCCTCTATGATGCTAATGCCTAGTTATCCATGCTAGTCACTAGCCTCTCTAATGCTATCACCAGCTTATACATGCTAATTACTAGCCTCTCCAATGCTATCACCAGCTTATCTATGCTAGTCACTAGCCTCTTCAATGCTAATGCCAGCTTATCCATACTAGTTACTAGCCTCTCCAATGCTATCACCAGCTTATCCATGCTAGTTACTAGCCTCTCCAATGCTATCGCCAGCTTATCTATGCTAGTTGCTAGCCTGTCCAATGCTATCGCCAGCTTATCCATGCTAGTCACTAGCATCTCCAATTTTATCGCCAGCTTATCTAGGCTAGTCACTAGCCTATTCGATGCTAACGCCAGCTTATCCATGCTAGTCTCTAGCCTCTACGATGCTAACGCCAGCTTATCCATGCTAGTCACTAGCCTCTACGATGCTAACGCCAGCTTATCCATGCTAGTCACTAGCCTCTACGATGCTAATGCCAGCTTATTCATGCTAGTCACTAGCCTCTCCAATTCTATCACCAGCTTATCTATGCTAGTCACTAACCTCTACGATGCTAATGCTAGCTTATCCATGCAGTCACTAGCCTCTACAATGCTAATGCCAGCTTATCTATGCTAGTTGCTAGCCTGTCCAATGCTATCGCCAGCTTATCCATGCTAGTTGCTAGCCTGTCCAATGCTATCGCCAGCTTATCCATGCTAGTCGCTAGCCTCTCCAATGCTATCGCCAGCTTATCCATGCTAGTCACTAGCCTCCCTGATACTTACTCAAATGAATAGTCTCCTTTTCATTTGCCAGCACTGGCCTCAGTTAGTGGTGCCAGCCTATCAATAGTCAGATCAATAGCTGGTTAGGAATACATGTAGCCTTCTGCTACAAGGATGCAGCAAGTGCTGATTGTGCAATAGTCTTAATTTTGGTCTCAAACCACTCCATAATATCAGGTGAGGACAAGGTGTGAACCAGTAGGAAGCAGGTGTGATCAGGAATGCAGGACTTACTTTGGGTAGTTGGTGCAGTACTGGGTGTAGATTTCAAAGTAATCACTCTGAAACAGAAATATGAGGTCAAACAATAAAACCTTTTAAAATTCCTTTTAACGTCTTTGTTTGATTATCAAATTCTCACCTTCACAACAAAACACCTGGCGACGGCGACGGGATCGTTCTCACACAAGTCGAGGTCGTGCAGCAGCTCGCTGCGAACAGGAGGCAGTTACCATGGCAACGAGGCAGAAACATCGTCATCATTTTACAAACTGCTACATGATTTTTAGTGTTTTAATCAAAGTAATTACAGGGCACACACAGTAAAAGGAAGGAGGTGTTTCTTGAGTTCTCACCTGTTGAACTCATAAATGTCCTCGATGTTTCCAAACAGAGCGCAGACCTGCTCAGGATGGATGGACAGACTGGACTGATCGATGATGTGAGCCAGATAATCCTGCAGGAAATAAACACATGTCAGGTAGGAATGTGCGATATGGCAAAAAATTCATATCACGATATACATTATGATGAGTGGCGGTAACGATATATATCACGATATAAAACTTATAATAGAAAATAAATAAATCACACATTAATTGAGTGGGATAAATATGTATAGGTAAAAAAAATTTAGACCTAAAAATCTCCTTTTTTAAGGGACACTTTAAAAGTCTCCCATAAAAATCTAAATTTAAGGGAGATCTACCTGGTTAAATCATATACTGTATGTATATATATACACATATATATATACACATATAT
>NW_013952796.1:356516-367227 GCF_001266775.1 Austrofundulus limnaeus
CCTATAGGATGATTTAAAAAAACAATAAATAACATCAAACAGCCATCTTCCAACCTATTCTGCTGCTATAAGTTACTTTCCCTTCTCTCCTTTCCTCCTGCTTCGCAGCAGGAGATTTCATGCCCCCCCCGCGCGCGGGTGCGGTGCGAGTTGTAAGGATTTTCTGCAAAACTTATGGATTTTTAGGGCTCTTTATACAGGTAAACTACTTTTATTCCTGATTTAAACTAGCGATCATGAGCAGCTGTATGCTTTTATTTTTTTCTGTCAGGCTGTTGGAGCGCTCCTCCTCCTCTGTCCGAGGCTGGTGTGGGATGAAAATTCTCCACCTCAGACATTCAGAGATGTAACTGTCTGCGATACTGTGGTCACTTTCCATGTAGCATCAATCATGCTAATGCTAGCTGTCACGTTCTCTTGTCATGGCCACACCTCCGCTCTCTAACCCCCCTTCCCCTACCCACACCCCCTACCCTACCCACTTTGATGCATTTTTCAAATTTCGCCTTGGGGCGGAGTTATCTTTTCACAGGGGGGTAAGATACACTTTAATGTAATAGATATCTGCATCCATTGGGTGTTGTGTTTGGAATCATCAGCTTCGTTTTAAGGTGGTAAAACAAATTACTTGTATTTATTCCTTTCTACACACTTTGCAGATTGTTTTTTCTGCACTCCACCTGTTTAATCTGTGCTCGCTCCGACGGGGTGACAATTATAGTCGCGCTTTGGAGTGCGCGCGCATTCGGCCGTGCGTCGTCGCGCTATGACAGCAGGAGAAACGAGGTCCAGACTGATTTTTGTGCGTCCCACCTGAGCACCGACTTCACCTGAGCACTGACTTCACCTGCTCTGACAGTCGCCTCGCTGCGTGGAAATGAATGGAGAGCGAGCGACGCCGCCTCCCGTGTGTCGAGCCCTTCACACATGTCGCGGCGTGCGCTCCTCCCGCAGCAGGCCGTGTGGTCGGTCGGCATACCGGAGGATGCACCGTCACGTAAATATGTAAACAGTTCGGTGTTCATTTTCACACAGCTGAACCAGGTCCGGATAACTTTTTCCCCCTCTTCATTTTCGCGCTCAGCCACGCTTCCTCTGTTTTGACTGCAGCTGGTTAAGTCATCAAAAACAATTGTGTGGTTGGTCGGTAGACTACAGATCTCTATCATAGGACACATTTATATCGTTTCTACCGTATATCATTTATATTGCACATTCCTAACGTCAGGAAAACAAGACTGGAAAAGATGAGGGAAGAAATAAAACGTTTGTGAGCACAAATGATTTCTGTTCTGTTTGTCCAGCAGGGGGCAGGCTGAATCATCAAGACCAGGTTATGGTCTGGATTTTAGACTCAGATTAGATTAAAATAAGTTTTCTTTGTTTTAGGTTGCTGGTTCAGGTCTCTGGTCTTAGTTCAAGCCTCTGGTCTTAGTTCAGGTATATTTGCTGGGTTCAGGCCTCTGGTCCTAGCTCAGGTCCCTGGTCTTAGTTCAGGTTTCTGGTCTTAGTTCAGGTATATTTGTTGGGTTCAGGCATCTGGTCCTGGCTCAGGTCCCTGGTCTAAGTTCAGGTTTCTGGTCTTNGGTTCAGGCATCTGGTCCTGGCTCAGGTCCCTGGTCTAAGTTCAGGTTTCTGGTCTTAGTTCAGGTATATTTGTTGGGTTCAGGCATCTGGTCCTAGCTCAGGCCACTGGTCTTAGTTCAGGTCTCTGGTCCTAGTTCAGGTCTCTGGTCCTAGTTCAGGTATACGTATTTGTTGGGTTCAGGTTTCTGGTATTAGTTTAGATATTTTTGTTTAGTTCAGGCCTCTGGTCCTGGATCGGGTATCTGGTCCTGGTTCGGGTCTCTGATCTTGGTTTGGGTCTCTGGTCTAGGTCCTGGTTCTAGCCTTGGTTCAGGTCAATGGTCCTGGTTCTAGTCTCTGGTCCTAGTTCAGGTCTATAGTCTTGGTTCAGGTCTCTGATCTTGGCTCTAGTCTCTGGTCCCAGTCCAGGTCTATAGTCTTGGTTCAGGTCTCTGGTCTTGGTTCTCATCCTGGTTTAAATCTCTGGTCTTGGACCTGGTTCTGGGCTTGGTTCACATCTCTGGTCCTAGTTCAGGTCTATGGTCTTAGTTCAGGTCTCTGGTCTTGGATCTAGTCTCTGGTCCTAGTTCAGGTCTATAGTCTTGGTTCAGGTCTCTGGTCTTGGTTCAAGTCTCTGGTCCTAGTTAAGGTCTATAGTCTTGGTTCAGGTCTCTGGTCTTGGTTCTCATCCTGGTTTAGGTCTCTGGTCTTGGTCCTGGTTCAGGTCTATAGTCATGGTTCCAGTCCTGGTTCATGTCTATAGTCCTGGTTCTGGTCTCTAGTCTTGGTTTTGGTCTCTGTGGTTCTGACTCTTATATAACCAGATAATCCGTATTAAGCTGTTAATTATAGCTCCTGACGACAAACTGCTGCTGGGTTACAGCGACTGTCCTCTGTCCTCTGTCCCACCTTCTGTCTTTGTCAGGTGTGCTCTTCGTGTCCTGACCCAGAACCTGGGTCCACAGTCCTCAGCACCTGTTGCATAGTTCTGAGGGTACGGCGGCATCCTCTGACTCACCTCTACGATCATCCGCAGGTCTCTGACGTACATCCTCTCGGACTCGATGATCTCCATGATGACGCGGTCCAGGTAGGTCAGCTGGGGGTTGGGCGCCATGGTGGCGCTGATGAAGGGCTGCCGGCGACTGGAGGCCCGGTTTGGTGTGCCCCCTTTATTTAGGCCGTTCTTACTGTGAACGAAGCTACAACTCTTCGTCGAGGGCTGGGGGCTCGGCCCCTCGGGGTCAGCGGCGTCCTCTGCGGGGCTCAGGTTCTGGTTCGGGTCGACGTCGGAGGACCCAGCGGGGAGTTGAGGCGGCGCGGGGTAGTCGTCCCTGGAGGATCCGTAACCCGAGGACTGTGTGGAGATCAGGCTCACGGGGCGCCGGCCCGACGGCGGCGGGTCCGAGGCATCGGCGGATGGAGCGCGCTCATCGCTGCTGATGGAGGCGTTGGACAAACGAGGCGACTCTGATTGGAGGACAGAGAGATGATGTCATTAAACTAAACCCTCCACATTCAAGTCAACGAGCGATTCAGCTTCAAACAATCACTGCAACTCAATCAGTTTGATCAATAAAAATTAATGCCTCCTTGCATTCTGATTGGCTCGCTGGCATCGAACTAACTCTGATTAGATTCAGATTCACGTTCATGCGTTCACACGGCGACACCCCCAATCAAAGAGGGGGTTCAGGTCAGTAAACATACCCCAGTCCTCTGAGGCTTTAGACAAATATCTGAGCAGCAGAGACACTGAAAGTCCACCTGAGACACAAAATACACACAGTGACGGTTATGGAACAGATTTCATAACAGCAGCTGAAATATGATGAAATATATCATCACTTTTAAACATAAAATGAGCCGAAGTTCAGCTGCTTTGATGCTAAATGTTTTATTAATCTAAAAATGATTTACAGCCATTACCAGATTAAAATATTCTGTTTAACAAAAACATTTAATGAAAACCGAAGGTGCTAAAGTTCAGGTTTGGATCTTAAACACAGTGAGGAGTTTATGAGAACGAAGATTAAACTACAGAATTTGTACTTCCTGTGAAAATGTAGTGTGATCGCTAGGGTTGGGCATAATCGTATCGTCTGCAATTAATCGTCAGAAAAACATTAATCGATTAGTTTTTAGCACTTGACGATTAATATGATTAATGTCACCAGGCAGACTGACTGGATAGTTCCCCGGTCAGTCCGCTCGGTGCTCCTCTCCGCTTCAAATATGACGAACATTTAAACAAAAGTTCTGTAATTTATTTATCAACACAATTTACAATTTGATGTATAGCCTGAAGTCTGTAGTTTTGACACAGTTTGAAAAAGATTTTTACTAAGAGCAAATCTTTCCCACTAAATTGGTCGTGTGACTTGGACATTTGGGTGTCCACGGGATTAACTGTCATATTAATCGTTATCGGCTAAACACCACAATTAATCGTGATTAATTTTTTTGCCAATATCGCCCAACTCTAGTGATCACTTAATGCTGAAAGATTTTTGCTGAATTGCTAAAAAAAGCTAAAACTAGCCTACAAATAGCTTTAAAACATATCTGCAATAGCTGAAATTAGTGCAAAGAAACACAAAAAAAAGCCACATTACAAAATAATAACAAAGAGGTGAATTTAGCTCAGATTAGCTTAAAAGTAGCTAAAAACACAAAAATAGCTAGAATTAGCAGAAAGTATTTGGAAGTAGGACAAAAGCTTAAAACTGCAGAAACAAAAAAGTTTAAATTTACAGATGAAAAGGTCAAAAATGATAGCTAAAAAAGCAGAAAAACAAAGCTAAAATCAGCTAAATCGAGGCCAAAGGAAGCTGAAATAAGCACTAAGGAGTTAAAAAGGCAGAACTAGAACATAAAGGCAAAATGTTCAGTAAAGATTTATAAATATTTCAAAGGTTTGTCAGGATGTTAAAAACAGCTTTAGTCATGTTCAAAAAGCTAAATATCTCAAAAAGGATTTACTGCTGAAATACCAAAAGTCATAGCTGGAATGTTCTGAAGGAGCTGAACGTTTATGGTGGAAATTTATGAAAAAACACAAAAATTGCGGAACAATACATGTGCCGAAAAATGTACGGAAAAAAAAATCTAAATTGTGAGAATGATATATAAACATTCACACAATAAAGTAAAGGTGTTTAACTCCAGCTGCACACCTGTCAGCTGCACACCTGTCAGCTGCACACCTGTCAGGACGTCTGGACACGGAGGACAGGAAGGACTCAGGAACAGCATGAAGCAGAGAGGAGGAAGATGGGCATCACTGACCTCCGTGCTCTGAGTTATCTTCAGTTTGTTAATCAGGAGCAGAGGATTGTGGGTAACGTAGTGTTTAGAAAGGTCCAACAACAACAGTAAACGGTGAGAATTAAACTCTATAAGACGGCTGCAGCTCTCTTCTGTCATCGCAGACAGGTGTGTGGTACCGGAGCAGGTCACATGGTCTCAGGTGAGTCCACACCTTGTTTACTCAAAGCAAACAATCCTGTCTAAACTTTCCTCTCAGCTCACCTGTCCAGGTGAGAGTATATATTGTCATTTTGCCTGCAGGTCAGCACAACAAAAACAAGCAATAAACAATAAAACTATACAAACTATTCTTTAGAAATTCTCAACAACACGACAAATCAGGTGGTCAGAATCAGAACCACGATCCCCCAGAACCAGAACCAGAACCCAGAGTTTCTGTTCAACAACAAAGAGAAAAAGGTTGAATAAAAACAAACAGCTCGTATGTCAGTAGTTTGTCGCTCTGCAAACACAACAAACTCAAACACAGCAGAATTCAACCCTTCCATTCTGCTGTTGCTGAGCCAAACACCATTTTTATCATTTACACCATTTTTATCATTTACACCATTTTTATCATACCAGTGGTTCCCAAAGTTGGGGTCAGAACGGGGTCCTGAAACATCAAGGTGGGGTCCTGAAATTTTTTTTTTGAATTAATTACACTAAAAACTGACAATCAACAACATTTTTTTTGCCTTTGTTGATACACAATAATAAGATTAGTGTACTTAAAATGGACAAAAATAGCCTAATAAATATTGTTACTATGCTCTTGTTTATTTGACGTGAAAACACTGTTTATCATCTGGTAATCACTGGGGACACGGGTCTCTGCTGCTGGTATTTTGTGGGTCAAAAGCTGAAAAGTTTGGGAACCACTGATTTACACCATTCTGTTATTCTCATAAATCATTCCTGACTTCAAAGTTTTAAACTATTATTAATAATAGTAATAAAACTGCTTTAAAATTTCGAAGTTGTTCTCTGTGTTGAAAAGATTTTTTGCACATTAATGTTAAATTGTACAAAAAGATTTTATGGATATAAATGCAGAGTTTAGTTTAGGTGTACGTGTTTCTAGCCTGGCCCTTACCTTCCTATGCAGTTCCGCTCAATAGCCTATATGCCACGGTCATTAATGACGTATTTCCGGTAAAATGGTGGCCACGAAAAAGTCACAAAAGTTAAAGCATCTGTGATTTACTGATTTAAAACGTGAGTTCTGTTGTGTGTCGTTGTGTCCACTAATCAGCAGTATGATAGAGTTGTTAGTTTTTATCCATTTTCCTCTTGATGAGGAGGTGACAGCTGTGGATCATAGCATTACAGGTAACACTTATCTTTAAAAGCTCACGCCTGCGTTTGTAATCGGCATTTCTAACCTGAGGATATTCAAGAGCCAGCATCAGAAATGAGAAGACGGAGTTTACAAAAGGGAAATGTACATTTATCCCCTTTTACTGCCAAGACAAGAGGAAAGACCTCCTCACAGCTAGCAGGAAGCTAACACAGCAGCCGGTACAAAGGTGGTGTATGTGTGCACGTGTTTGTTTTATACAGAGTATGAAATGTTTTTAGGCCACTTTGTCATGAGTTTTATGCAAAAGTAAAAACTTGTTAGTGTATATTACAGCGTAGACAAAACCCGAGTGACGAGCGCGCCCCCTCCTCCTCCCGAGCACTGAGAGTAGCAGAACCTCTGCCTGATAATCATTACGTTTTCAGTTCACTAACATCGGGGAAAACGATCCAAACAATACAAGTAGCCCATCAATTTAAAGCCCAGACTCTGCCCTTTCCAACAATATAAGTGTCACAGCGCTACGTGAAAAATTCACAGAACAAGCAGCCACAGAATAGTGAAAAAGGCTAAATTCTGGAACCATAAACACGAACATCTTTCCTTTGTTTTTATGGCTTTAATCCACTTTGGAGTGATTTTTTTCCACTTGGCTGGACCTGTACTTCTCCTGTGTTAATGTTGGTACATGTAATATGCTAATTCTGTACTGTGGAGATCATTAGGAGTCGTTGTTGGGTGAAAAAATCTTTCGCTAACACTGTGTTGACCGTAAACCAGAAGTGGTCGGAGTGGCCCCAAGTGCTGGACCGGATGTCCGTGGTATATAGGCTATTCTAGTTTCCCTTCTTTCCCTTTTCCCTTCCCTTCCCTCTGTCTGGGATTTCTCCCACAGACAAGGATTTCTTCGGGAGCATTTCGTCCGGGCCAATCAGAGAACAGAATGTCAATTTTCTGCGCAGTGTCTGCTTGTAGTTTATTTTACCTGGGCCAATCAACAAACAAAAGGCTGAGTTTTGAACAATGTTGATTTTCTGCGCAGTGTCTGCTAGTTAGTTTAGCAAGTGAATGAAGCCAGTCCGTATTGATAAGGCTTCCAAATCAAAATAAATTTGTCTGACAAAGCAGCAGCTCTCATTTACTATCGTCTCGTTCGGCTCGGTACTTCTCTCCTCTCAGTAGGGTTGTTTACAGCGCACAAAATTTCCAGTTAGCTTCTTAGCTTAGCCTCCTTCACAGCGACATAGGTTGCAGCCAACCGATCCAATCATTTTAAACTTCAGCAGAGGCCACGCCTCCAACAAGAATCACTTTCTTTAGCCGAGGTTCCAGACCCTCGTACGAAGCAAAGTGAAGGACAAGGGTCTGGTTTTTACCAGGCTAACGTGTTTCTAGTGCTGTTGAAAAAGCAACGATTTTCAAAATATATTTTCATAAATAAGCATTAATTTTCTAACTAATAATCTTCCTAAATGCTAGTTAAACTCATAAATCTCACCAGCTGCCAGCTTTTAGCTGGTAAGTGTCAGAAATGTAAGGAAGAACTGAAACATGAACGCTACAGTTCTCTCTAGGGATGTCCCGATCAGATACTTGGTAACGGTGGCAGATTTGGTCATTTTTTTGAAAATCGTCTAGAATCGGATTTAGTCATGTGATCGGGCCGATCCGGTTTTCGCAACAGTTTTCAGGATCGTCATGCTTTACCACTGCTATTAAAAAGTTAAGACGCACACAAGTGTGCAACCATGTCCAGAGTGTGGGAACACTTTTCAATGGAAAACAATGCTGAAATTGTATCTTGCAAAACCTGCAAACTGGATGTTTCCCATGGTGGGAACAGCAGGGCTCGCTTTAATACTACCAACCTTGTCACTTTGGAAAGAAATAAAGAAATAAATTTTTCGGATCGTATCGGAAAGACTGATATTAAAAAAAATCGGATTGTATCGGGAGCCAAAACATCTGGATCGGGACATCCCTAGTCCTCTCACACATGGATTATTTAAAAAAAAGAGTAAACACTGAAACCAGTTTTTTAAATTAAGGTAACGGTGAAAGAGCAGAAAACCTTTTCTGGAGACTCTGTTTTTAGTTTGTTTTTTAAAGGGATCCCTGATTAGTTGTAACATTAGGCTTTATTTGATAAACATATATTTTAACTGTAAAATAAAGACTGTAAAAATACTGTAGGCTGTTTAGTTTTGTAAATTTTTTAAAATATATTTTAACACGGACGGAGCCATTTTATTTACACACAAAGCATTCTGGGTAAATGATGACGTGGATAGGTCCTCGGTGCGAGGCTGCTAGCGAACTATATCCACCCTGAAGGTTAATCTTGGACAATATCTGATGATCGACTCTTTTAAATGAAACCAGAGAGCGTTGACAGAGAGGAGAAGGTAGAAATGACTCAGCCTGGAACTGAAAATATGGATGGAGGACAACAGAGCTGCTTCATGGAAGAAGAATCTCAGCTTAGCCTGTTAGCTTTAGTGCAGACACTAAAGTCTTATATGTATTAGCTCGGTGCTAGCGTGACAAACAAGCTAAACTGAGGTCCTCCATCCATATCTTCAGTTGCAGCCTGAGTCATTTTTGTGATCCCCTCTCTGTCATGTGGATGGAGGACCTCAATGACGAGAGGAGAATGTGTAGCGCTGAGCTAGTACATATATATGGTGATAGCATCGGGGCTAATGCTAAAGCTAACAGGCTAAGCTGAGGTTCTTCTTCCATGAAGCAGCTCTGTTGTCCTCCATCCATATTTTCAGTTCCAGGCTGAGTCATTTCTACCTTCTCCTCTCTGTCAACGCTCTCTGGTTTCATTTAAAAGAGTCGATCATCAGATATTGTCCAAGATTAACCTTCAGGGTGGATATAGCTCGCTAGCAGCCTCGCACCGAGGACCTATCCATGTCATCATTTACCCAGAATGCTTTGCGTGTAAACAAAATGGCCCCGTCCGTGTAATATATTTTTAAAGTTTTAGTTTAAAAATGATAAAAAACTAAATATCCTACAGTATTTTTACAGTCTTTATTTTACATTTAAAATATATGTTTATAAAATAAAGTCTAATGTTACAACTAATCATGGATCCCTTTAATGTTTACAGCTGATCTGTGTAGTAAAATCCATGAAACTCCTGAATTACAGCTTTTACTGAAACTCTGAGATCTACAAAAAAAAAAAGAAAACAAGAAGAAGAATGCAGTTTTTGGGTTTTAGATGAACAAAGTCCAGTTTTAGGATCAGAAGTCTGGGACTTCAGAGATCATGAAGTGTTCTCAGGAACATCTCCAGATGTTCTCCTGCTGGCGTCAGAACGATCAGACTGAAAATCTGACTGAGCAGGAAGAGGAGCAGTGTGTGTTTGAATGAAAACAACTTTAAAGAAACACTCTGCTGTCCGTTAGCAGCCTGGCTTCCTGCCAGTCGACGAGGCGTTCACTGACCCGGCAGGAAGGAGAGGGGCGGGGTGTTTATGGGGCTGATAAGCGATCCGGTGAACCAGTCAGAGCTCAGAGTTTATATTTAAACACCTGGACCCCTCGGGGCTGACCGTTAGAGTCAACACTTCAGAAAACTCACATCCAGACACCAGAAACCAGCAGAGTCTGAAGAGCCGGGCTCAGAAAGTCTGTTTAGATCAGAGTTTCTGTCACGTTCAGGTGTCTGATCAGCTCCAGAGACTAAAAACCTTCAGTTAACTTGTTGTTTCAAGCTTCAACCGTCCACTTTGTTTTACTGTTTTATTTTAAAAATCAGCTAAAACCTTAAAACCTGCAGTGACTCACCAAACCAGCGGCGCAGAAACACCCGTCTGAGCCGCCGCTCGTCCACTCTGCTCCTGAAGGAGATCCTCACCTCCTCCTCTGAACACGAGCACCTGACCACAGCAACACCTCCTCCTGCCAGGCTGTGCCTCCTCTGGTACCCCATCAACTCCCCCAAAACGTCTCGTTCAAAGGCTTCAAAGACAAGAGTCCCTGTTCTCCTGCGGCTTCACAGACACCTGAACACACCACATGTTCAGAGATTCAGCCGCAGAGATGAAGGTTCAGATCAGACTGAGGAAGAGGAGGAGGGGTCAGGACAGGAGGGAGAGGAGGGAAAGAGGAAGTGGTCCTGGTTAAAGAATAAACCAGAGGAGCTCGGATTTAAAGGAGCTTCAGATGGAGCTGCAGAAACATCATCAGAGGAGGAGGAGCTTCCTCAGAGACTTCATAGACTTGAAGTGGAGCTGTTTGTTTGTTTGTGTGTTTGTATATATGTTTATAAGTTTGTTTGTTTGTAAGTTTGTCTGTAAGTTTGTTTGTAAGTTTGTATGCATGTATGTATGCTTGTTTAAAAGTTTGTTTGTGTTTGTTTGTTTGTATAAATGTTTATAAGTTTTGTATGTTTGTAAGTTTGTTTGTTTGTATGTATATATATTTGTTTAAAAGTTTGTTTGTGTTTGTTTGTTTGTATAAATGTTTATAAGTTTTGTATGTTTGTAAGTTTGTTTGTTTGTATGTATATATATTT
>NW_013952796.1:373963-375695 GCF_001266775.1 Austrofundulus limnaeus
CCGCAACAGCAGCAAGCCGGAGAAACCAGCCCAACCGGCAAGGTAGATGATATTTACCAAAGTTAGGGTAACTTTGGTAAATATCATCATAACTTTCAGTTCGTACCCAGAAGCTCCGCCTCATCTCTTCTGCAAAGTTCAACACATTTAAAAATCTTTTTGCTCCACATCTGCAGCCAAAAGAATAATAATAATTAAAAAAAGGATCAAGGTTTGAAGAGTTTAACACAAAGTTTAACTTGAATCTGGTTTAAGAGAGTGACCGACATTAGAGGATTAAACAGTTACACTTACCAACTAAACAACTATTCTGAGAACAGATTTTTTATGGGATTTCTGAGTGTAGTTCAGAGAGACAACAGGAAGTAACTGAGTTTCTCCTTCACAGCTTTCTTTTCTAATAAAATAATGTTGTATAAAACAAAACTCTTGATTTGTCACTTCCTGTCTGACCAACAGGAACCTCAGAACTCAGCATGTGGACCGAGGAGGACGGATCCACCACAGAACCAGCTGGGGGGTGACATTCAACAGAAAGGTCAGAGATGAAGCGCTTGCAGCATCATCAGCCACATCTGTTAGTGTCACAGAGTATCTCAGGAGGGGGCGGGGCTTCACGCCAGCATAATGGCCGACTGTTCCGCAGGACACAACGGAGCTCTTTACCCTTCCTGAAGTGTCGTCATGAGGAGACGGCACAGAAACACTGAGATCCTGGATCCTGCACCAGTTACACCCAAACAAACAAACTTCCTGCTCCTAAGACCCTCAGACCCATCAGACCCACAGACTTATCAGACCCACAGATTCAGACCCACAGACTCCTCAGACCCACAGACTCATCAGACCCACAGACTCATCAGACCCACAGACTCAGACCCACAGACTCATCAGACCCACAGACACCTCAGACCCACAGACTCCTCAGACCCACAGACTCCTCAGACCCACAGACTCCTAAGACCAACAGACTCAGACCCACAGACTCCTCAGACCCACAGACTCATCAGACCCACAGACTCCTAAGACCAACAGACTCCTAAGACCAACAGACTCCTAAGACCAACAGACTCAGACCCACAGACTCCTCAGACCCACAGACTCCTCAGACCCACAGACTCCTAAGACCCACAGACTCCTCAGACCCACAGACCCACAGACTCATCAGACCCACAGACTCCTCAGACCCACAGACTCCTCAGACCCACAGACCCACAGACTCATCAGACCCACAGACTCATCAGACCCACAGACTCCTAAGACCAACAGACTCAGACCCACAGACTCATCAGACCCACAGACTCCTCAGATCCACAGACTCAGACCCACAGACTCCTCAGACCCACAGACTCCTCAGACCCACAGACTCATCAGACCCACAGACTCATCAGACCCAGAGACTCAGACCCACAGACTCATCAGACCCACAGACTCATCAGACCCAGAGACTCAGACCCACAGACTCAGACCCTCAGACTCATCAGACCCACAGACTCAGACCCACAGACTCAGAGCCACAGACTCAGAGCCACAGACTCAGACCTACAGACTCAGACCCACAGACTCAGACCCACAGACTCATCAGACCCACAGACTCAGACCCACAGACTCAGACCCACAGACTCATCAGACCCACAGACTCAGACCCACAGACTCAGAGCCACAGACTCAGACCTACAGACTCAGACCCACAGACTCAGACCCACAGACTCAGACCCACAGACTCAGACCC
>NW_013952796.1:385071-387405 GCF_001266775.1 Austrofundulus limnaeus
GGTACAGGGGGGCACAGGAGGGTACAGGGGGGCACAGGAGGGTACAGGGGGGCACAGGAGGGTACAGGGGGTCTTCATGTGACCCGGAGAGGATAACAGAGTTTAATTACAGAGAGCGAGTGAGGACCTGTGGCACTTACTACAGAAAAAACAACTCATACACTCAGTCCTACACTACTACAGTACTACTGTTACAACTACAGTACTACTGTTACAACTACAGTACTACTGTTACAACTACAGTACTACTGTTACAACTACAGTACTACTGTTAGAACCACAATACTACTGTCTACTGTTAGTACTACAGTACTCAGTACTACTGTTGGAACCACTGTACTACTGTTACTACAGTACTACTGTTAGTACTACTGTTAGGACCACTGTACTACTGTTAGTACTACAGTACTACTGTTAGAACCACTGTACTACTGTTAGTACTACAGTACTACTGTTAGAACCACAGGACTCAGTACTACTGTACATGCATGATGCGAATGCACAAGCAGAGCAGCCGTGTAGCGATGCTAGCCCCACGCCACCAGTACCGAGGGGAAAACTGCACTTCCTGTTTTTGTTTACTTGAGCTCTGTCATTTAATACTTGGTTTCCATGGAAATGTCAGAATAAAAACCAGAGCTGCATCGATCTCAGATCTTATTTTATTATAAAAACACAAGAGAGAAATACGTAGCTTTAAAACGATACTCTAACTGGACACGAGGTGGAGGATGACTGTCAGACCTTCAGATCGGCCTCTCAACATTTCTTAATTTTTTATTTGACCTTTATTTCTACAGGTGGTCTCATTGAGGTAAAAGACCTGCTTTACAAGACGGACCTGTTCTGATAAAGAGAATTACAAACACAATTAATTAAGAAATTTGACCCAATTAAATAAGCTAATAAAAAACAAGTGCTCTGCCAATAAAAACCATTTCTACATCCACGAAACAGAAAACCACGAGAAATGTAATAAAAAAGTTAACTAACTTTACAAAATGACATCAACTCAGATCTGCAAATGTTTTAATCCGTTTTGACTTTTTTTGTTTGTTGTATGTTTTTATTACTTGATTTGAAATAAATCTGCTCCAGTTTGAGTCGACTGATCATTTCTGTTTTATATGAATAGAATGAGAAATAAACCTGTGGGTTATTAAATAAATAAGTCTTTTTAGATGTAAGAAAAATAATTTTTGCAATTTAAGCAAATTGCAATAGCTGTGCAGTGGGTTGATGCATGTGTGTGTGCATTGTTAGATCATTAATGCATAGTGTTTTTTTCTGTTTTATTTACTACAGTTTCTCCTGTACTCAGCTGCAGTAATGTGAAAATGTCCTCATTGTTGGATCAATAAAGTTTTATCTTGTATTATATTAAAAACTTAAAGTGCCTGTGACATGCATATCCTTCAAATACAAAAAGTCAAAGAAAACATCTTTATATTTAAGAAACTTGGCATAAAACACATGATTTTACCCATTTTATCACATATCTGGCATATTTTCTTTTGAGTTTGGTCCAGCCAAAATGAAACAGGAAGTGACATCAAAGGGGAACTCTTTAAGATGGCAAACTCTCTGGACTTTGTTTATTAAAACAATATACTTTGAACTCAGAGTTTTCTTCATCTCTCTCTGACAGAGACTCAAAATAATCTAAAGCAACATCAGATTCTTCTCTGCAGTCTGTGTTGTCGGCCATAGTAGCAACGCTCTGTTTACATTCAGACATTCCCCTTTGACATCACTTCCTGTTACTTCACATCCAAATATCTCAACAACTGTTCATCTCAGCGGTATATACATTTTTTTTGCAAAATGTTATCTTTCCAAATATGCATTCATAATTATTTCAAAAATTTGACGTCACAGGTACTTTAAGATTGTTCAACATTTATTGCAGATAACAAAACGTCAAGTTATTTCTTACTAAAACGTTTAACTTTAATTTATTTTAGCAGCAGGAACCTTTGCACAGATCATGACCACATGTGGGTTTATGGTTTCCAAGAGTTTTAGTTTTATTTGTTATATTTTAAAAGGGTTGTATACTGTTTAATGCAAAAAACTTCAGGCAAAGGGAATTTTTTTTTACTGTTGCATTGTCACTATCTCTGAAACATGAGCTGTTGTGATGCTGACACTTCTGATTAAATCTCCGGACACAAACAGGTTTAAATACAGGTTTTTTCAAGAACAAACTTCAAGGAAACCATTTGGGTCTGAAGAGGTTAAAGGTTGATATCACCTGATTAACATAACCTGATTAATATAACTTGATTAATATAACCTGATTAATTTAACCTGAGTAATTTAACCTGATTAATA
>NW_013952796.1:388965-392583 GCF_001266775.1 Austrofundulus limnaeus
GATTAATATAACCTGATTAATATAACCTGATGAATATAACCTGATTAATATAACATGATGAATATAACATGATTAATATAACCTGATTCATATAACCTGATTCATATAACCTGATGAATATAACCTAGTTGATATAACCTGATGAATATAACCTGATTGATATAACCTGATTGATATAACCTGATGAATATAACCTGATTAATACAACCTGATTAAAGACTGAGTCGTGTTGCATCAAAAGCCTGAAGTGAGCAGAGAAACCGATGCAAACTGAAAAATACCACAGATTTTAATCAGATTTCCTCTGCAGAGCAAACACAACCAGCAAACATCAGTTTAAACCTTTAAAAAAAAAACAGCGTGCGTTGCCATGGTGCCGGCAATGCTAGAGCGGCGTTACAGCACCTGACTTATATAACAGATGGTTCCCATGGCGATCAGGAGACGAGACGAGATTAGTTTGAAATGCAGGAACACTCAGATTATTAAGATTATTGATAATAATCTGTGACACGATCATTCAGAGCTGAGAGCAGAAACTGAGAGCCACTCCTGGGTCCACTCACCCCATCAGAACAGAACCAGCTGATCCAGTCACAGCACACACAGACACTGCGGCAGAACCAGCAGGACCCGGTCCACCAGCAGGACCAGCAGGACCCGGTCCACCTGCAGGACCTCCAGTCCTGAAAACACCTGCAGTTTCAGCTGAAGAAAAGACGCACACCTACCTGAAGAAGAGAACCAGAACCAGGACCAGGACTGTTCAGGTCTGACCTTCCTGCAATCTGTTCAGTCTAACAGAACACACCTGCTGCCCTGACGGGAGGGGGAGGGGCCTAATCCAATTAGCCTCCAAGCAACTGGCCGAGCCAGACGCCACCTCCTGAGCGCTAACAGACGGCGCTAACACACGTTTGTTTAATTATAAACATAATTTATCACTTTTTCAAGATTTCAAACCCTGATTTCCAAATAAAACTAATCAGAGTGGAACTTTTAAACGCTCTAACCCTGAGCAAAGAGTTCCAACATGAAGCTGCAGGTAGAAGAAGTGATGGGCGGAGCCACCGCCCCGCCAGGTAAACAGGACTGGACCTGCTCTGAACCAAAACAGACGGAGTGTAAAGACTGGCGACGAAGAGGAGTAGGCGTTTCTTACCTTCACTCATTGGGTCGTGAGAGGCGGAGCTTCCAGATCCTTCAGGCATCACCTGTCTCCCATAAAGACCCGGACAGGATGTACGAGGACCTGGAAGAGAGGACGACGAAGACCTCAGTAAACACAAACAGCAGCGTCTGCGGGAACCTACGGGTGAAGCAGGTGAGCTGGGGGGTCACGTGATCAGCTTCGTCTGCACTTTAATGATGGAGGCACAACAGGACGCCAGGGAGCGAGACCAGGACAAAGAACCGGACGGACCACCTCGGAAACGCTTCTTTTATTCTGACAGATTCCCTGACGTTTACCTTGTGGAAACTTTTTTTTAGGTTTAACCAAATCTTCCTCGTCATCTCCATATTTGGTCCATTCTGCTGAGGTCGCTGTGGTTCAGGCTGGAGAGGTGCCTCAGTGAAAAACCTGTTCCAGGTGTGGTTTCCATGGTAACGTCTATTAGACTCCTGACTTGAAGCAGCAGGATGAATCAATCAGATAAGATTATTAATAAATCTGAGCAACATTTCCACGAGATTCTATTTATGTAGTTTTTTTTTTTGCAAGTCAATTTGATTTTTTTGTCTGAGTAAAAACATCTGGTTCCACTTCACCAGACTTCGATTTAAAACTCCGTCTTTTAGGATATTTCGGCCTCTCCGCAGCGACACCTATGCTTCACGCTTCTTCTTGTGAGCTGACTGAACCAACTTTACATTAGTTTGTTTTCGGCTCGGTACATGTTAACAAACAGCAGCCCGATTTTCTAAAAACAGCTGTTTAAAGAGCTGTTCTGCTGTTTCATATTCGCCTAGTCTGGAAGGGGCGAGTAGCGGCAACAGAGAAGTAAAAACGTAAAATTTGCATCAATTTAAAGTTCGGTTCTGTTTAAACTTAGGCCGAACTCAAGGCGAACTACTTTAAAACACAATGACTCAAAAAAAATTTTTATATAAGCATTAGATTATAAGATATCACACGCAAACCCTAAATGACGCAAGTCCCAATGGAAGTTTGCACTGCAGCATCCACCCGCGCTCGGATCCGCTCCGGCACGAGCTCCAACTTTCCCAGATTCCGTTACACTTTGAAGTTTGGTGAGATGGAACCGAACAGAACCACCTGGTTCTGACTTTGATTCTAATTCGTAATAAGAGCTCGGAGTAAAAGTTAAGCTGGTCAGATACTTCCGTGTGTCCGAGCAGATGGGGAGAGGAGAGGGGTAGGGAGGGGGGGGACACGGATCCATCCGTGACATCCATTCGAGAGGGAAAGACGCACCCGCCCCCCCAGGGAAGCACGGACGGACCGGCACCAAGACTCGGGTCGTGAAGGAGAACGTGTGGACTCACCTGAGTGTCAGTTCCTGTCCGTCTGAGATAAAAACCCTCGTCACGCCGCTGCGGGTTAAAAACTCAAACCAAACTCTGTTTCCTCAAACTCGGGACTGCGCCGTTCGCTCCACTGCGCATGCGCACGGTTTAAAAAATCTGGCACGTTTTGCTGCTGTTGAAAAAGACAATTTTAGTTACATTTACAACTTTAAATTCGGAGTTTATTCAAAGACGAGCACCAGAAAAGTTTATTTAGAAACATAAATATATTTAATGTAATATTCAGGCTTTCATTTTTAAATCAAAGTTTAAACATTGTAGTATCAAATGTGGCCACTGGAGGGCGGCAGAGCTGCAGATCACTGAAATTTAGTTCCTGGAGGAAATTTAATGATTTTATTAGCCTTCATTTAATTTTAGTTACTTGTAAAAGTTTTTCTATTCCAAATTTTTAGAATCAGAAATATCTTCACATTGATAGTCATTTTAGCTGTTCCCATAAAACCCATGTCATTGAATACAGGTTTAAATTCATTTTGAGATCAGTTTGTTTACATGTTTTAATGTTTCACCTAAACCTTAACATATTGGACGTGTTTCTCAGTCTGTGATGTCAAAACATAACATCTGTTAATGACTCATATATGGAGAGGCCGTAAACTTACTGTATTCTGCTGCAGGTTTTATTGGGAAAAATAATAATTATAATAATACTTTTCTGAATTTACACGTTGGCTGTAATCACACATCACCTGCTAGAAACAACAAAAAAAGGCTTGTTTAAAAAAAACAGCATTTTGTTCTTCCGGTTCTGCAGAAGTCACAGGGTTTTACTAAAGCAGTCGGTAAACAGAAAGTTGCACAAGATATTTTCATCAGATGAGGGACAAGTTTCAGCCTGTCAGAGGACAAACACGTACCAAAACTGTTTCACTCAGTGGAGCCCTTTCAAAATAAAATACTACACCTGAAACTATCCCCCATGAAGAAACGGCAAAAATGTTGAAAGACTGAAGTCTGAGCAACATAATAAAAGGTTTGAACTTTGTACAATAAACTGATCCAGTTACAGTGAGTGTTACAAACTGACATTAAGAAGTGAAGGTCTGATCATACATAATATTATAT
>NW_013952796.1:394603-396334 GCF_001266775.1 Austrofundulus limnaeus
CATATATATATATTTAGAAATTACAAGCTTGACAACCTTTTGTCCTGGTTTCCATCTAGATTTATTACAGAGATTTAAAAACGAGCCAGCAGAGGTCATTAAAAACACACTTGACTTTAATATTTACAGGCACAAAGTGCTAACACACTAAATAAACCTGAGACCCAAACACTGATTCATAAATATATTCAACAAGGATAAATTCAAAAATAAGAAAACTGCAAAAATATTTTCTGCAGCTGAATCTGATCAATTTCTTTAAAAGGTTTTTCTGATTACTTCTTGTATTTGGTCGTACAAACTCAGGTTTGTTTTATTCTGTTTCACTGGAAATAACATCTGACATTAGCTGAACACTACTGAGGTAAAAACATGAAAATGAAAAAAAAAAAAGGATAAACAAAAACAACGAAACCTGAAATATTTAGAGGGTAAAAGCACAGACGTGTCTGGCCTCGATGGAGGAAATGACATCACAGAGGTTTGGTGGTGCTGTTGTACACCAGCGTGTCTTGCTCCGACAGCTCCACTCGACCCGGGGTGGGCGCGGCGGCCCCGCGGGACCGGTTCTTGCGCGACCGCAGGAAGCAGTAGCCCAGGATGGCCAGCACCGCCAAGATGGTGACGGACAGAATCACAGCCAGAGCTGTGGAGTCTGAGGAGGAAACCGAGAGGAGAGGTCACTTCCTGTCAGACTGGAGTACTGTCAAAGTACTGTAGTACTGGTACTGAGATACTGCGCTGGGAAGGGTTAAGTATGGTGGAACAACAGGGACAAAAGTCTGCTTCAGTACTGAGAACCAACAGAATGATTTAATTTTAAATCAAAAGTTTAGCACAAAACCAAAGATGTCAACAAAGTGTCAAATACTGTACATACAAAATATGTTTTTATGGTTTTGATGCATTTTAAATCAGAGACGATGGAAACATTTGTGCTTGTGTAAAATGAAATGTTAAAAAAATCACTAACAGATATTTCATTATTTAGCTCACTTTCCGAGTATTAAAAAAATTTCCAATATCACTGTTTTTTAGCTCACTATTATTACATTTAGCTAATTTTTACTAAATGTTAAATTTAAATGTTAAAAAAATATTTAAATATGCAATCCTAAATCTAAATGTTTAAATTTAAATGTAAATGTTAAACCTTAAATGTTGAAGTTCACATTTAGGTATTTTGCAATGGAATGTAGCCTTTGTTGTTGGTGCTCGGCTCATGTTATGATGTCATCATCCTGAGACAATAGCAACCGCTCCGATACAGCTAAAGCTTCCCTACAAGACATCAAACTTGCAGTTATGTCTGGTATCTGAGCCACACTTCAAACTGCTGGACCACAGGGACCACCCTTATCATCTTTATGAACACATTTTAAATTTACATTTTAAATATCTGCCAAAAAATTAGAAGCAGCTAGCGGTGGCTACTAGTGCCCATTGTTGTTTGTCACATGATGATGACATCATCCTGGATATCTGACGCCAACTTATGCCAACGCTTCTAACACAGCTAAAAAAATTAATCTAAATTCAAAATGTGTTAGATATCTTGTAGGGAAGCTTTAGCTGCATTGGAGCGTTAGCGGTTGCTATTGTCTCAGGATGATGACATCATAACATAAGCCAAGCAATAACAACCTACACTCACCGGCCACTTTATTAGGTACACCTGTCCAACTGCTCGTTAACACTTAATTTCTAATCAGCCAATCACATGGCGGCAAC
>NW_013952796.1:398883-405812 GCF_001266775.1 Austrofundulus limnaeus
GATATAAACAGCTTTTTATAAGGTAAAAATAATAAAACAAGGTCTTTGTCTGCAATGATTAGACATGTTTTTAATAATTGTCATTAGTGATTATCTCAATTTCGGCTAAAAGAATTGACAAAATCCTACACACTGTGCCTTAAGACAACAACAGTGGGTCGTGGCTATCTGCAGGGAAAACTTAGCTATAAAAGCTCACACTCACGTTTGTAGTCGGCATTTCAAACCTGAGGATAATCAAGAGCCAGTGTCAGAAATGAGAAGATGGAGATAAAAGAAGGGAGCTGTACAATTAACCCCTTCACTGCCAAGACCCGAGAGAGTGGAACCACCTCTAGAGGACAGCTAGGAGGAAGCTAACACAACAGCCAGTACAGACTAGACATTCGGATCATGATTATGCTGCTACTCCAGACTCTGCAGTTGTGGATTTAGTGCTGGAGGTAAATGTTATAATCCAGGAGGAAATCCACCAGCTACGGGAAGAGACTGATGCTGAAGCAGCTGTTCTTCATTCACCATTTTACTGCTTCTGACAAGAACATTATATTCTTCACAAGGTAGGTAGGTGTGTGTGTGAGTGAGTGAGTGATGCAGAGTATGAAATTATTTTAGGCAACTTTTTCACGAGTTTTATGCAGAAGCAAAAACTTGTTAGAGTGTATATTACAGTGTAGACACAACCTGAGCACCCCTCCCCTCCTGTATCGAGAGTAGCCGGACCTCTGCCTGAAAATCATTCTGTTTTCAATGCACCAACGTCGGGGCAACATGATCCAAACCACACAAGTAGCCCATCAGTTTAAAGCCCAGACTCTGCTCTTTCCAACAATACAAGTGTCACAGCTCTACGTGAAAAATCCACAGAACAAGCAGCCAAGGAATAGAGCAAAAGACTTAATTCTGGACGTCTTACCTTTGTTTTTTTATGGGTTTAATCCACTTTAGAGTATTTTTTTCCACTTGGCTGGACTTTTATCAACTTGTATGTCTCCTGTGTTAATATTGGTACATGTAATATGCAAATCCTGTACTGTGGACAGCAGCCACCAGGTGAAAAAAAGCCTACGCTAACACAGTGTTGCTTACGAACCGGAAGTGCTAGCAGGAAAGTCCGTGGCGTCTAGGCTACACGCACATGCTGTGTTCTATTCCAGAATACCTAAATGTTAACTTCAACATTTAACTTTTACATTTAGATTTAGGATTCAATATTTAAATATACTTTTAACATTTAAAATGGAACATTTTGTAAAAAAAAAAATGAGCTAAATGTAAGAACAGTGTTTAAACATTTCATTTTACACTTGGCGCCCATATGTGGCAGTGTTTAAATTCACATCCTTCATTTGATTCTCAGAAGTCTGATGCTCAAACCTGCTGACTCATCAAAACAGATAATAAATAATGATTTTGTAAAATACTTCAGTACTTGATTTAGCTTCATCCTGTTTATCGGCCCCTAAATGGTCAAACAGCCCTCTGGCGAACACGTCTTCCTCTGCAGACAAACAAAAACAAAGTTTATAATCATGTAAGTTTTCAGCATCATTAGAATTATCATCGTTTAATAAATGACTTGGAATTAGTCCTATTTGTGACTAAATTAAAGATTGTCCTGTTAAATCGGTTCATTTTATTTTGAAGGGTAATTAATGCTTCTATGTCAGCGGTGCGTACCCGTCACCCCGTCACACGTCTCCCTGCAGACCCCGTCCTCCTCGAAGTTGTTCCCGTTGTCGTCGCAGCCGCCGTACGTGAACTCGTGGCACTTCCTGTCCAGAGGGTCGTAGTACCACCGGGGGAAGTGCGCCCGGCACGGACCGGTGCGGGGCGGCTGCGTGCACCGGACTGAGGAGGGAAAAGGGGAGGGATCAGGGTAACGCTTGGCTAACACTGCGACCCGAGACGACACTGACCTGTGCTCTCGCTCACGTTGATCCTCAACAGCTGGCCCAAGGTTTGGTCCACTGAGGAGGAGGAAGACAGGGTTTCACTTAACCTGAGATTATGATTTCCTGCAATGATGTCATTGTTGTGTTAATGCGTGAAGCAACACGTTGTGCGTCTGTTTCTGTTACATGTTGTGCATCTGCTCTCGTCGGAGCCGTCGAAGCAGTGCTGCACCCCGTCACACTCCAGACTCCTGTCCAGGCAGCAGTCACCCTCACAGGTCAGCTGGTCGGGGCGGCACGCCGAGCCGTCGCACACCTCTGTTCTCACACACAGACACACACACACATTAAACCATCTGACCAGGCGACACACTGACAACACGTTGCAGGACTTACTTGCATGTGGAACGATCAATCTCTCTGACGCCGCTGTGGATAAAAACACACAAGCATCATTCGCAGCTGCTGTGTGTGTATATGTGTGTGTGTGTATGTGTGTATTTGTGCGTTACCTGTCACTCCTTTGCAGGCGGCCGAACACTCGTCAAAAGACAGGAAGTTGTTCTTGTTGGGCTTACAGCCTCCAAACGTGAACATCTCACAGCTGCCCTTCGTCACGTTGTAACGCCAGCGAGGAAACGCAGCGCGACACGGGCCCACCTTCGCCGGCGCCGTACAGTACACTGAGGGGAGGACAGGTGCGTGACATCGCTTCCTGTTACCTGCGACACTAATGCAACAGGGTGTGTGGGAGTTTTACGGGGAGTGCCGCAGTGTTGACACGGCTAAACTGAGGCGGCGGGTCGTGTTTGCACAGTTTTAACAGCCTGAGCCGGGCTCAGCTACAGAACCGAGCCGGGTCAGAACCGAGCCCGGTCAGACCTGGGATCAACGATCCATAAATAAAAATCATCGGACAAGCCTCAACTCCTTTCAGCACATTTCGGTTAACACAAACGTCAAGACAACAAAGTCTATCTCACAGAACAGGTCTCTGCTCTGTGCGAGTGTGTGTGTGTGTGTGTGTGTGTTTATGCTGCAGAGTGAGGTCATACATTTTTACCAGCAAAGTGGGTACATTTTCCCATTTCTTATTTTTACAGTTTTAGTGCGATCTACTAGTTGGGTTTAGAAGTATGGTGAGGAACAAACTAGTAATGGTTTGTTTTAGGGAAAATGTCTGGGTTAGACATAAATGCAGTTACAAAAATGAATGGAAGTCAATACAAAGTCCTCAGTTTGATGCAAACACAAGGGAGGGTGTGTGTGTGTGTGTGTGTGTTAACGCGTGTGCAAAACCAGTCCGACCAGTAGATGAGTAAAGGCGTGGATCATCAGTGTAAGAAGACACAGAAGCTCAACAGAACCAGTCAGTCATTTTGATTTTCCTCTTTCAAATCAAACATCAGTGAAACTCATCTGTTGTTCAGTCCTGGGAAAATTAAAGTTCCTCTTTCTGCTCCACAGTTCTAATATATAAAAAATCATGACGTAATAAACATCTGGAAAAATCCTGAATAAATGTCCGGTAGTAACCTAAGAAGCCTAGGAGAAGTACAAGAGTATGAATATGTATCCCGGACGAGCCCCCAATTGTTACTGGTCTTCAAGTTTTAGATTTATATAAATCTAAAAACAACAGAAGGTGTTATTAAAGAAAAACTGGATCCAGCCCCTGATCCACCACTTTGTAGACCCTCTTTTACATAAAGACCTCTCAGTGGTCCTCTGTAGAACTGTTAGTCTCTCATGTGGCTGTGAACTTTTAACCCATTTGTTTTTCCAACACTGGATAAGAAACTAAAACGTTTCTGCTCAGCTCTCAGAAGGTTCAGTCTGGTTCTGGTTCTTGACTCATTGCAGAGCCTTGAGTATTTTCTTTCCGACCGGTTCTGTTGTAGATCAGGAAACACTGTGCTGACCGCTGGGTGGAACTGTTTGCTGCAGTGCATTCTCCAGATCTCGTGGTTCTTTTAGATGAATGAGTTGTTTTTTTTTTTAAAAAGACATTTTCTCCTGCAACACTTCCAAGTGAGCCTTGACCTTTAACGGTGACCTCTGGGGTCAGAGGTAGAGCTAATTCCTCTGATCACTGCACAGTCTGACCTTTGGGGGTAAATTTCTAACTTGTGAATATTTTTTTATCTCTGGAGAATGATGGACCCTGACCTTATTCAGACAGGCCATCACAGAATGAGCTTTACTTTTTACAGGATTTTTAACAAACTGTCAAAACATTTTAAAATATAAAGATATCTGTTAAATTTAAATAAATCATCAACAAGCTGCCAGGAAAAGTGAGGGTTGGGTTTTAGTAGAACAGAGAAATTAACCTTAAATTATAAACCTTAGATGTGGCCTGCATTCCCCATGAGCACTTACAGCTGGACTGCTCCGGGCTGAGGACCAGGACGGTGACCTTGCTGCTGGCGGACTGTCCGTGGGAGTCGGTGACGGTCAGCTGGAAGACGTACGAGCTCGGCTGCAGGTTGGAGAGCCTCACCTGGTCAGGTAGTTCTGTGTTCTGCAGAATCCCAGTAAAAAACACAAGTTTAATGTTGAAACCCCTGAATTTGTGTAGGAAGAATGAGCTCACACCTGATCAGAAACAAGATGGCAGATCTTATTCTGAAATCACTGATCAGGTTGAAAAAAAAACCCCCACCTAAAACCACTAAATCACTTTCAGGAAACATTTTGTCGATAGAAATCGGGAGTGAAGCCCCGCCCCTTACCTCCATCAAGATGCTGGGGTCTCCGCTCTCCCTCGTCCAGACGTATTTGGTGATCCTCCCGCCATGCAGCGCCTGACTCTCGCTGCCGTTGAGCAACACGGTCTCACCTGGCTGGACGACGACATCACGGCCGGCGTTGGCTATGGGCGGAGCCTTCTTACCTGGACACACGCAGTGATGTCATAAGGACTGAGGTGGTGCAGGTTGGAGTTGATCGTCTTTGTTTTCGTTTCTCATCCCAGTGAAGTGAAGTGAAAACCAGATTTTCTGGTTTCTGGATGTTTGTTGAAAAGATTTCTTTAAAGTTGTCTTTCCAAACCTCCAAATGTTCCTGTGATCTCCTAAAGCAGTCTGATAATCTGACTACAAATAAACAACATGACGACATCCAAACAAACATGGAATTTGGCCTTTATTTTGAAAAACAGGAAATGGGGATGATTCTTCGACCACTTTATTTAGAACTCATGAGTTAAACAAAAACTAATGTCGCCATACCCATCGCTGGGACACTTTACTTCATTTCAACTATAAACAGGAAAAGAAGCCTGGAATATGGAAAGCCAAGAGGGACAAAAACAGTCACATGATGTTGATGCACTTTTCACATTTTTGCATTAAAAACTAAAAGTTTGAGCTCTCTCAACAAAATTAAGATCAACCAAACAAGGTTAAAGCACAAATTTTCCACGTCAACATATCTGTCACCAGTTTCACCTCAGTTTGAACCTCGTAACGACCAATAAGAAGCAACGATCAAAGGTTAAACCACAAAACTTTTCCATAATTAAAGAGTGCCGGTGTTTCTGTACAAATCAACTCAAAACACTTATGGCAAATGTTACAAAAGTTTGAATTAAACCCAGCTTCTTCTAGTGTTAATTCTGCTGTGTGCGGGTGATATTTTCTCTGCAGCAACACCTACAGCTCAGAAGAAGAACTGCGGCGAGCAGTTTAAACTATATTTAGAAATATTTGTCTAATTCTCATGTAAAGACCAAACAGTAAAGCCGGCGCACATCATACATTTTTACTACCGCAGCAAACGTGCTTTTATGTTTATCCTCAACATGTTGGTTAAACCGCATGTTCAAACTGCAGCCCTTGTTTTTACCTCAAACATCCAGCCATGACATCATAACTCACCTGGTCCAACGTGCTCCTGTGAACTGAAATATTAGTTTTAAAATGCAAAAATAACAGAGATAGTTTTACACCAGATGTGTCATTTCTAAAACCCTGACGTGTTGAATGTTGTGAGGAAACTAAATAAATGAATTCTTCCAAAGGGGTGCCCGAACATGTTCCCTGAAGGGGCCAAAATGAAAATCGATCTGAGGGCTGTGGGCCAAATGCAATAATATAAAGCATGAAATGCAAATACTTAAGTTTTTTTCTTATTTTTTTTTAAAGATTAAGCAGCCCACTTTTTTTTTCAGAAAATTTGACGTACACTTGAGTGGTAAACGCTCATGGGACTTTTCATTAATTAAAATTTGAGTATTTGTGATCTTATAAAGTAGTGTTGTAGTACTTGAAACCGGTCTTGGTCTTAAGACCGGTCTCTGGGCCGGTTTTTGATGGTCTTGGTCTCGTCTAGGACTCGACAGCATTTGTACTCGGTCTTGTCTCGGAATTTTATTTCAAGACCAGTCAAGACCACAACTTCAGAAATATCACTAAACAGCCAGAATGTTGTCCAATTTATTAGTTAACATTCTTGCTTTCATTGGATTTAAAATGTAGTTACTGATTCAAATCCAAACCTCACCCATCCCCACTCTCTTCACTCGCACACAGCGCTCCCGGAAAGTGAACCGTGGTTCTCTGGGAGCGGTAAAGGATGTCTTCAAATTTTTAAGTAAAAATTTGGCTAAATTATTCATAAATGTCATTGTAAAACAACAACAACCAGGAGAAAGCGTACAGAAACTTGTAAATTCTGCAGAGCTTCACATTCAGAGACAATAGGACAACTTTTAACTTTTATCGTCACTAACGTTAACTGTCTGCCTCTGTAGCAAAATTCTTTCCTCTGCCCTCTCACAAAGATTTAGTCAATATTAGCACTATATATTAGGGGTGTAAGAAAATATTGATACACTGAAATATCGCGATATTTCATTTCCCGATACTGTATCGATATTCTAAAGCCCTGTATCGATTTTTAATTAAGGTTTAAAATGTCAACTTTCCTGCCAGCCGTTCATTTTTATGTTGTAGTTCAGCCTCTGACCACTAGTTGGCAGCAGTGAGCCAGCCATTTGGCTCCTCTACCTCGTGCTCCAGAGAGTAAGGG
>NW_013952796.1:405840-408389 GCF_001266775.1 Austrofundulus limnaeus
GTCTTGGTCTTGTCTCGGTCTCGCCCTCCCTTGGTCTTGGTCCAAACCCTAAAAGTCTTGGTCTTGTCTCGGTCACGAGACACTGTGGTCTTGACTTGGTCTTGGGTTAGGTGGTCTTGACCAGTGGTTCCCAAACTTTTCAGCTTTTGACCCACAAAATAACAGTAGCAGAGACCTGAGCCCCCAACTATTTTTGGATGGTAAACATTTGCATTTGGCCAACTAAAGATGGGCATAGTAACAATATTTTTATACTACATTTATCCATTTTAAATATACTAACCTCACTCATTTGTAACAATAAGGCAAAAATGTAATTAATTCAGAAAATCTTTTCAGGACCCCACCTTGGATCTTGACCACAACTTTGGGAAATACTGGTCTTGACTACAACACTAATATAAAGTGT
Organism: Austrofundulus limnaeus; assembly: GCF_001266775.1. Taxonomy (NCBI): domain Eukaryota; kingdom Metazoa; phylum Chordata; class Actinopteri; order Cyprinodontiformes; family Rivulidae; genus Austrofundulus; species Austrofundulus limnaeus. The sequence continues at coordinate 406,250 of NW_013952796.1, forward strand.
GCAAAAGATGTGTGCTTAAATCTAATCTAAACGTCTCTTGTAGTTACTTGTATTTTTAGTTTTAATATAATTCAAAGAAAAAGTAAGTAAATTAAGTGAGTTAAGACTATCTGCACTACAGCCATTTATTTTGGACCAATGGTTGGAATAAAGTGGAAATATAGTGTTTATAAAACCGGTGGGCCATATTAAACAGCTTGGCAGGCCTCACTTTGCTGTGTTTACGAAAAACTCTTATTGTGAGCAAGTACCTCTAAAGCAGAGGTGCCCAAAGTGGGGCCCGCGGGCCAAAATTGGCCCCCCAAGCCATTTGATTTGGCCCACTAGCAGTTGTCCTGCTTACTAGATTGTAATTATGTTAAGATTAAATATAAAACATAAGTAACCACAAGAGACATTTAGATTAGATTTAATCTCATATATAGATTTGCATACCTTATAAAACCACATATATTCAAATTTTAAATTATGAAACTCCCATGAGCCTTTGCTGCCTGAGCATACGTTGAATTTTCTCCATGTCTATGAGCTGAAAAAAAACAACAACAACTAAACACTAAACAACTTTACTTGAGTAATTGCATTTTTTATATTATTGCATTTGGCCCTTGACCCTCAGATTGATTTTAATTTTGGCCCCCTCAGGGAAAATGTTTGGGCACCCCTGCTCTAAAGGCTCCCAGCAGGGCCTAACAGGTTATTTGAAAATTAAAAAAAAAAACAAAAGAAGAAATCATCATTCCTCAGCTGGTTTCAGCAGATCACCTAATTAATGGAGCTAAAATCTTGTTTATGATTTTAGGCAGTTTTTTTTTTGTTTCAAAACGAGTGAGAATTTGGTTCTTTGCTAAATTATCCAATAAATTATTTTATCAGGAGCTTTGATGTGGCTCCAGTTTGGATGAGAACAAAGAAGTAAACAAAATAATTTTATAATTCATCGAAACTATTTCTCCTGTCTGAGTTTCAGCTGCCAGAGGGGAGAACCTGCTCCACATCCTGGGTCTCCTGCAGCTCGCGAGGGTCTCACCTGGTCCCTGCAGGTACCTCTGGAACACCGCCAACCTGATGTAGGTCTTGTACCCGGCCTGGTTCACGAACCGGCACACGAACCGGTTCTGGCGGACGCAGTCGAACAGGACGCAGGCGTGCGTGTGCGCGTCGGGGGCGCGCGGCTCCAGCAGCGCCAGGTTGCAGCTCGGCTCCTGGCAGCACAGCTGCTCGCAGTCCGCGGCGTCGGGGACGTCCTGCGTGGCCAGCAGCGCCGCGCCCTCCCGCACCGAGTCCTCCGCGTCCAGCACGAAGTGGTCCGCGCCCGGACGGAAGTCGCTCCCGCAGTCCGAGGCCCCGCAGAGCCGCGGGACCGACAGGAGGAGGAGGAGGAGGAGAGAGGAGCAGAGGGGGAACATTTCCACACTTTTGTCACCGAGTGTCTGAGCAGAGTCGCGGTCCACTTCGGTCCACTTCGGTCCGCGAGGAGAGAAAAGCCTGACGTCAGGTCTGGGGCCGCTCCTTTAGTGCGCGCGACTCAGGTGTGTCTCACCTGCTCGGGAAGACAAGCGACAAACCAATGAGAGCGCGCGCCTGTGACGTCACTCAGGTGCGGCCCGGCCTGGAGATAAAAGCGGACCGGTTCCGTTTCATCATGTTTCATTTAAACGTGTTTTTGTTGTAAATGTTTCTATAATTAAACTATATTTACAAAGTAAATGGATTTGATTTAACTAATAAAACTTTTTTATTACGTCAAGGAATTTATATAAACTCCTGTTTAGACTATTGATTTGAAAATAATCACTCTAAATGACAACAAACATATTATAATATCATGTGTGAGTTGTGTCTCTGATTGGCTGCAGCTGTTAGCTGAAAAATGCAATAAAAAACGTAAAAGTAACCACACCTGGAGATGTTTATCCACTGGTTTCTGTTTAACCTGCTTTAATCCAGGCGTGACCATTTAAATCTGTCAATAAACATAAAATAACTTTAAATGTTTTGATCCGTGTCCCCGAAATAACACTTTAAGCAAAGCTCTTGACTTTGTCTTTAAGGTGAAACGCTGAAACAGTTAAGATATATTCAAATGACAAAATAAAAAGAATAGAAATTTTTCAGATTTTATAATATAATATAATAT
>NW_013952796.1:408399-411960 GCF_001266775.1 Austrofundulus limnaeus
GTTCCTGCAGGGGGCGCTGCAGCGCCGCTTCACCACATGAAGCGCCACCGGAAGTTGAGCTTTTCAGACGGCAGCGGGGCGGGCTGTTTGAACTGTTTTCAAGTTCGTTTCCTCGTGAGTCCAACAAAGGTTTTTATGAATTATTAACACTTTAAAAATAAGCAGGGCGCGATAGTTGTTCTTCTTCACCCCCGGCTGCTTGTCGAGACTTAAAACGAGCTCACGGTTCGTAAAAGAAAAGACTATAAACAGCGTTCTGTGTCATTACACTGACTTACTTTGTTGTTTTATAATAAAAATCAATCATTTTCAATTGATTTATTTTTTGAAAAGATCACTCAAAATGCTGTACGATTTAACAAGATTCATTCTAAAGTAAAAAGAATAGTAAAACACATTGTCACTGTCTAGAATTAGCAGATAACGCTAGCTAAAAGTGCTAGTAAACAAACACTTAGCAACAAGCTATATAATCTGGAGGTGATTCACCTGCTCTGTTCTAGACAGAACAAAAGTCAGTCATAATAATTATTTACTGATTGTTTTTAGTCTGATTCAGGGGCAAAGGATGGAAGAACAGCTGGATCAGTCCACCTGCAGTCAGTAAGTAATAAAAATAATAAAATAAATATTATAATTCAGTATAAAGTGTATGGATTTAAATAATAAACTTTTTTTAACACACAGTGCAGACCAATGCCAAGAGTGTGCGAAGTAATTAAAGCAAAAGGTGTCTACGTTGAACTAGAATATAAGAAATATTTTCAGTTGTTTCACAGTTTTTTGTAAAGTGTATAATTCAACATGTGTTAATTCATAGTTTTGATGCCTTCAGTGTGAATTTAACATTTTCATAGTCATGAAAATAAAGAAAACTGCTTGAATGAGAAGGTGTGTTCGGGCTTTTGGTCTGTACTGTACAAGAGTCAAAACCCCGATCATTCGGCTTCTTGATGGCTGCAGGTCAGGCTGTCAGACTGTGAGTGAAGGGGCGGGGTCTACGGATGGGGGCGTGGCCAACCTGTGGACCTCGTTCTGTAACGATGTGCTGATGAGAGGAGGAGAGGAGTTGACCTACGAAGAGCTGCGAGCAGAAAGACACAACCAGCGGAAGCAGGAGAAGGTGGAAGGTCTGTTCACTGACCGCGGGACATTTACCTTTCTGTGTGTTTATGGATGCCTTCACTGTCCATGGGACGTTTACTGCCCTCTGTTTGTTTATCGATGCCTTCACTGACCGCGGGACGTTTACTGTTCTCTGTGTTTATCGATGCCTTCACTGACTGTGGGACGTTTATTGTCCTTTGTGTGTTTATTGATGCCTTCACTGACTGTGGGACATTTACTGTTCTCTGTGTGTTTATTGATGCCTTCACTGACTGTGGGACGTTTACTGTTCTCTGTGTTTATCGATGCCTTCACTGACCGTGGGACGTTTACTGTCCTCTGTGTGTGTTTATCGATGCCTTCACTGACCGTGGGACGTTTACTGTTCTCTGTGTGTTTATCGATGCCTTCACTGACTGTGGGACGTTTACTGTTCTCTGTGTTTATCGATGTCTTCACTGACTGTGGGACGTTTACTGTTCTCTGTGTTTATCGATGCCTTCACTGACTGTGGGACGTTTACTGTCCTGTGTGTTTTTATTGATGCCTTCACTGACTGTGGGACGTTTACTGTCCTGTGTGTGTTTATTGATGCCTTCACTGACTGTGGGACGTTTACTGTCCTGTGTGTGTTTATTGATGCCTTCACTGACTGTGGGACGTTTACTGTTCTCTGTGTGTTTATTGATGCCTTCACTGACCGTGGGACGTTTACTGTCCTCTGTGTTTATTGATGCCTTCACTGACCATGGGACGTTTACTGTTCTCTGTGTTTATCAATGCCTTCACTGACCATGGGACGTTTACTGTCCTCTGTGTTTATTGATGCCTTCACTGACCATGGGACGTTTACTGTTCTCTGTGTTTATCGATGCCTTCACTGACCATGGGACGTTTACTGTCCTCTGTGTTTATCAATGCCTTCACTGACTGTGGGACATTTACTTCCTGTGTGTGTTTATCGATGCCTTCACTGACTGTGGGACATTTACTTCCTGTGTGTGTTTATCGATGCCTTCACTGACTGTGGGACATTTACTGTCCTGTGTGTGTTTATTGTTACCTTCACTGACCGTGGGACGTTTACTGTCCTGTGTGTTTATCGATGCCTTCACTGACTGTGGGACGTTTACTGTCCTGTGTGTGTTTATGGATGCCTTCACTGACTGTGGTACGTTTACTGTCCTGTGTGTTTATCGATGCCTTCACTGACTGTGGGACATTTACTGTCCTGTGTGTGTTTATTGTTACCTTCACTGACTGTGGGACGTTTACTGTCCTGTGTGTTTATCGATGCCTTTACTGACCGTGGGACGTTTACTGTCCTGTGTGTGTTTATCGATGCCTTCACTGACCGTGGGACGTTTACTGTCCTGTGTGTGTTTATTGATGCCTTCACTGACCATGGGACGTTTACTGTCCTCTGTGTGTTTATCGATGCCTTCACTGACCGCAGTAAAGGAGTCTTTAGTTCAGGTCTTTGGTCTGAGTTGGTCAAACGTTTTGTTTCCTCAGAGAAGATGAGAAGTCTGAAGGAGGAAGAGGAGTGGCTCAGTCAGCAGCTGGAGGAGAAGATGAAGCTCTTGAAGCTCATGGCCAATCAGGAGGTATCAGTGAAGTACTGGTTCTGGTTCTGATCCTGGTGGTCCCTCTGAGGTCTCATCATGAGAGCTGCTGGACTCCTCTGTCTCTCTCTGTCGTCCAGGTCCTGGACTCCGGTGAACCTACCAGCACCGCTTCCTTCCAGATATATGATGAGTCAGCTCCTGCAAGGCCTGCTGGGTAACGGATCAGTGCAGACGCTGACATGTCCATCAGAACCAGAATCCACAGATCTCACTGTGTGGCTCTCATCCAGCAGGAACTCTGAGGCGTCTTCAGATGAGCTGATGGACGACGTCTTCCTGCATCCTGAGGAGAGAGGACTCAACGTGAAGGTCCAGTCGCAGACAGGTGAGAGGATCACGAACAGAACCATCAGTTCTGTTCATCTGGACCAGTTGAGTTTGAATCTGTTTTGATTTGTTAGTTTTGTGGATTTTTAAAGACAATCTTTAGTCTGGACTCAGTTTAGCTTTGCTGCTAACTTTAGCTTATGTGCTGCTAACTATGGATTGTCATTAGCTGATCTCTTGGGGTTCACCGCCTCAGGCCAGCAGGACCGGACCACAGAAGACCTCCACACTCTGCCAGGCTACCAGGGAGCCGTGTCCAAAACCGGAAAGGCTCTGAGTCCCATCGAAGAGGCCAGTAGGGAGGCTGGATCCATGAACTCTCAGTCAAGTGAAAACTGCAGTCCACTGAACCTGAACCAGAACCAGAACCAGCTGGATCAGGGCCAAGAGGACCTGGATCACACTGCTGCTTCTTGTATGGAGACTTTATTTCAACTTCAAACAGGATAATCAAACAAAAAATATTAACCTGAAGATTATTTATACAGAAAAATGGATG
>NW_013952796.1:415608-417481 GCF_001266775.1 Austrofundulus limnaeus
GTGGGACGTTTACTGTCCTGTGTGTGTTTATTGATGCCTTCACTGACCATGGGACGTTTACTGTTCTCTGTGTTTATCGATGCCTTCACTGACCATGGGACGTTTACTGTCCTCTGTGTGTTTATCGATGCCTTCACTGACCGCAGTAAAGGAGTCTTTAGTTCAGGTCTTTGGTCTGAGTTGGTCAAACGTTTTGTTTCCTCAGAGAAGATGAGAAGTCTGAAGGAGGAAGAGGAGTGGCTCAGTCAGCAGCTGGAGGAGAAGATGAAGCTCTTGAAGCTCATGGCCAATCAGGAGGTATCAGTGAAGTACTGGTTCTGGTTCTGATCCTGGTGGTCCCTCTGAGGTCTCATCATGAGAGCTGCTGGACTCCTCTGTCTCTCTCTGTCGTCCAGGTCCTGGACTCCGGTGAACCTACCAGCACCGCTTCCTTCCAGATATATGATGAGTCAGCTCCTGCAAGGCCTGCTGGGTAACGGATCAGTGCAGACGCTGACATGTCCATCAGAACCAGAATCCACAGATCTCACTGTGTGGCTCTCATCCAGCAGGAACTCTGAGGCGTCTTCAGATGAGCTGATGGACGACGTCTTCCTGCATCCTGAGGAGAGAGGACTCAACGTGAAGGTCCAGTCGCAGACAGGTGAGAGGATCACGAACAGAACCATCAGTTCTGTTCATCTGGACCAGTTGAGTTTGAATCTGTTTTGATTTGTTAGTTTTGTGGATTTTTAAAGACAATCTTTAGTCTGGACTCAGTTTAGCTTTGCTGCTAACTTTAGCTTATGTGCTGCTAACTATGGATTGTCATTAGCTGATCTCTTGGGGTTCACCGCCTCAGGCCAGCAGGACCGGACCACAGAAGACCTCCACACTCTGCCAGGCTACCAGGGAGCCGTGTCCAAAACCGGAAAGGCTCTGAGTCCCATCGAAGAGGCCAGTAGGGAGGCTGGATCCATGAACTCTCAGTCAAGTGAAAACTGCAGTCCACTGAACCTGAACCAGAACCAGAACCAGCTGGATCAGGGCCAAGAGGACCTGGATCACACTGCTGCTTCTTGTATGGAGACTTTATTTCAACTTCAAACAGGATAATCAAACAAAAAATATTAACCTGAAGATTATTTATACAGAAAAATGGATGGAGGGATGAAAAGGTGAACAGATGGATGGATAAATGCTTGGTTGGATGAACAGATGGATGGACGGATGGATGAATAGATGGATGGATGATTGGATGGATGAGCAGATGGATGGATGAACGGATGGATGGACGGATGGATGGTTGGATGAGTAGATGAACAGATGGATGGCTGGATGGATGAACAGATGGATGGATGAACGGATGGATGGTTGGTTGGATGAAAAGATGGATGGATCGATAGATGAACAGATGGATGGATGAACAGATGGATGGTCGGTTGGATGAACAGATGGATGGATGAAAAGATGGATGGTTGGTTGGATGAAAAGATGGATGGTTGGTTGGATGAAAAGATGGATGGTTGGTTGGATGAACAGATGAATAGTTGGATGAATGGATGAACAGATGAATAGTTGGATGAATGGATGAACAGATGAACAGTTGCATGAACAGATGGATGGATGAACGGATGGATGAAGAGTTGGATGGTTGGTTGGATGAACAGATGAATGGATGGTTGGATTGTAGTGGCTGAAGGTCCACTTATCAAGATAAATAAGAGAGGAGACGATTCTTGGCCAGCCAGAGGGAGTTTATTTGAGTTCAGTCAGTGACGAGCTTTTAACCGACAGATCAGACCCCGCAAACCGAACTGACGCAGTTAGAAAACCATAAGCTTTTATACCACGTTATCTTTGCCAGATAAAAGGGTGGGCTATTTCCCAGAAA
>NW_013952796.1:419196-420752 GCF_001266775.1 Austrofundulus limnaeus
CTTTTTAAACAGGGGGACCACCACCCCAGTCTGCCAATCCAACTCTGACTCATTTAATCTAAATCTTTAAATCTAATTCTTTAAATATGAATCTGTTATCTAATTTTTTTAATCCGAGTCTTTAAATCTGAATCTGTCTATCTGACTCTTTACATTTGACTCTTTAAATTTCAATAAGTTTATCTAATTCTTTACATCTGACATATTAAACTTGAATCTGTTTCTCACGATCTGACTCTTTTAATCTGAATCAATTTATCTTATTCTTTAAATCTGACACTTTAAATCTGAATCTGTTGATTTGACTTTTTAAATCTGACTCTTTAATTCTGACTCGTTTAACCTAGTTCTTTAAATCTGAATCTTTAAATCTGAATCTTTAAATGTGAATCAGTTTATCTGACTCTGACTCTGTGACTCTAGGAGTCAGCTAGTTGTAAAGTGGTGGCTCTGCTGCAGCTGGTTTTGGAGCTTCACTCCTGCAGGCTGGTGCATGCGGCGCTGCAGCCCAGCATCCTGACCTGCTCCTACATGTAGGTCACCACGAGGGCGGGGGGTGGGGTGGGGGGGCAGATAGGAAGTTGGTTCTGAGACCTGAGCTTTGGGTTCTGCAGATTTTTCCAGGACTCTGACTGGATTATCCCAGTGGACTGGTCATCCTCGATAGACCTGGACCTCCAGCCAGACGTCACCTCAGTCCAGCAGCTCCCTTCAGCTCAGACCTACATCAGACTGGGTCTCCTCCAGCCGACCGACCCCCCACACCTGGTAAACACCTTTTCCTTTATCAAAAACCCAGTCTCCTTCACTTTAGATTGCTCTAATCCCAGCCTCTGTCACTTCCTGTCAGGTGGACCTGGTGGGCGTGGCCGAAACTGTCCACTTCTTCCTAACAAAAAGCAGGATGGTCCCAGTGAGAGACGCCAGCGGCTGGACGGCAGAGCGGTTCTGTGGAGACGAGCCTTGGTACGAACACAGAACTGATTCACCTGCTTTATTTCACCTGCTAATCTGAGGGTCGTTTAGTCTGGTAACCAGGTGAACTGGGTTTATTTTACCTGAGGAATTAGGATTACATCTAGTTCAGGCGTCTGCAACCTTTACAATCCACGGAGCCATTTCTTCTCCTCGACTCACTGATAAAATGTGTCCAGAGTCACAAAACGTGCTTCAACTGCAATTACCAACTGGTGGTCCGTGGGCCTTTTTGAGTCTGTTGAGGGGGGGCCTTTCTGGCCAGTGGGGCTGACATTATAAAACTAAAATTATAAAGCAAATTTCAACATTTATTATTTTTACACTTCAGGACAAAAGAAAGAAGCATTATTGTAATCAAGAAAATGCTGTATATAGTTTATAGCAAATTTAATAAAAAACTACAACTGAATTATTATTTTTATATCTAACTCTTATTATGATCTAGTCCAGGGCTAAATTGCTCCGGGGGCCGGGGTTACTTGAAGCTCACAGCTCGGGGTGTGCCCAGTAATGGTAGGTGAAACACGGCAGCGTGTAACAAAACAAGTATCTTTTACTTTTTAAATTTATTTTTACAC
>NW_013952796.1:421829-423414 GCF_001266775.1 Austrofundulus limnaeus
TGGTTAATCTCACGTTACTCTGAAACTCCTCTCTCTCTCTCTCTCTCTCTCTCTCTCTCTCTCTCTCTCTCTCTCTCTCTCAGTGACGTGGTCGGCACCACTTGGAGGAAGTGTTTCCGCTCGCTGCTGAACGCCGGCGGACGCTCGTCTCTGTCCATCCTGTCGGAGCTGAAGGAGCAGGTGTCCTCACTTTTCCTGTGAAACACAAACATGTCGTCTTTGTCTTTTTTAATGTTCTTCAAGTAAATAAACGTTAAGCTGATTTTCATACCAGTTTATTCTCTGTCTGTTTTGTTTCTGCTTCACCTGCGAACCTGAGCTGGAACTATGAAGATCTTAAAACGGTAACAAAGAAGGTCTGCTGCAGAACCAGCAGGGGGCGCTCTGGCAGAGTCAGATGATTTCAGCTGAAGTGGAAATCATCCAGTGGGATTATTTTACAGGTTAAACCAGTTTGCAGCAAAAATACTAATGTGTTTTTAACATAAAATGAATCGACATGCACAAACATCATGTTTTCCTCCACATCAGCGTTTAATAAAGGCAGTAAAGCGAGGCGTGCTGTCTGGGGGGGGGGGACGTGGACGTAGTCTGGTTGTTGAGTCACGTCCTGCTCCGCCTCGGGCCAGAGACAAGCTGCAGCCTGCAGAGACACTCACACCTCCTCTTTGTTGCTTCACTCTGCACTGCTTCACTGTCATCTTTCAAATAAATGCTGACTCATCTTTACCCCGAACCCCCCGCCCTGCTACCCTGAGGGGGTCAAAATGTCCCACATGGCCCCGGTTAAAGCTGAGGTTTGAGCTCAGGGCAGCGGGGGGGTCGGTTCAGCTCAGATCCATGAAGCTGCTTTGAATTTAAGCAGTCAAATTAAGCTCCGCCCCCACCTGAGACCAGGTGAGACAGGAACGAGTGATGTGGGGGAGGAGAAAGACGAGCAGCGGAAAGAAGGAGCCAAAGAACGGCAGAGGTCCTGGACTCACCTGGACTCTGCGGCCAGGTGAGTGATTGATTTGACTGGAAACCGTTCTGAAGGTTCTTTACAGGTTCTGGTTCCACCTGGGATGTTCCTGAACTGTAAAAAACTTTTTTTTGTTTATAAATAAATGTTTAGTAGCTGTGAGGAACCCTGCTGTAGGTTCTATCAGAACCACAAACATTCTTAAAGTTCTTAGCTGGAAAAAGTCCAGACCCACGAGGTTCTCCTTCAACGGGCCAAAAAGGGTTTGGGTTTCCAACGTCAGGGTCGGGACCCCACTGTGGGTCCTGAAACAGCAGTTTTGGGTCCCTGTGATCAGTTTGTTGAGTCGTACGTGAGGAACCAGGTGGAATTACCTGAGTTGTGTTTGATGCATCGTCCAGACGAGGACCTCTCGGGGTCTTTGCTGTTATTTCGGGGTCTGAAGGTTCAGTCGTGCGTGTAGAAGCGCTGAGGGTCCCGCCTCCGTTCGCTGCAGTAAACTGATCTGTATGAATGGACGGTTGAGGAGAAGTCTGTGGGGTGCCGTTTGTAAAGTTACAGTCAAAAATTACCACCAATATTTTTGTTTTATTTAGTCTTTTATAAGAAAAAAAAGAACAGATT
>NW_013952796.1:426136-428024 GCF_001266775.1 Austrofundulus limnaeus
AACTGACTTTGAAAAATAAATCTGTTCTTTTTTTTCTTATAAAAGGTTAAATAAAACAAAAACATTGGTGGTATTTTTTGACTGTGTAACTTTACAAATGGCACCCCGTACAGCAACACGTCGACTCGGACCTGGTCGCTGTTTCCTCAGCAGTGAGTCAGGTCCTGGAGGTTCAGCTGATGCTCAGACTTGTTTCCTGTCCGTCAGCGAGCTGCAGGTCGAGCCTTGACATCATCTACAGTTTCTACACGTCTACACTTTTCTGTTTTTCTCCAGCTCGCTGCAAACCTCTACTCCTCTAGGCTCTGGTTTGGGTTTGTTTCAGTCCTGGACTTGATCTTTGTTCAACCTGGTTTAGAACCATTGGTTTTTATGAGCATCTGACTCGTTTTGGGTACTTCATTATGTTGTCTTTGAACAGTTTTTCAATTAATTTGGAGTTTTTAATGGTGAGTTTTAAACTTGGTTTAGATTTAACTGGAGACTCTGCAGTTTATAAAAAATGCTTTTGGAGCATTTCTTTGAGGGACAGAAGATTGTAACGAATATTTGGGAGGTTTGGGGAGTTTTTGAGCCCATTGTGGACATATTGATGATCAGTTTTAGACTCCACCGCTGAAAATCACAAAGACAAAACTATTCAGTTCTTTTACCTTCAAGCTGGTCAGAACCATCTTCTAAAACCAGGTTTCTGTGGGTTCATGGGTCTGGTTTAAACATTAGGGTGAATCCTTGATGATGAAAGATTTTTGCGGAGAAAAAATAAGTGCAAACATTTTGAATTTTGTTGTAAATCAGCCAAAACAGCTGAAAGTCTGAATATAGTACAAAGACGCAGAAAAGAGCATGACTGCTGAATTAAGTAGCAAGAAGCTAAATTATCACAAGAGTGAATTTAGCTGAAAAGTAGCTGAAGCTGGTAGAAGTAAAAAAAGGTTTAAATCAGCAGAATAGCTGAAAAGCAGAAAAAAGCTAAATATGGCAACAAAATAATAGCTGAAAATCTAAATCTAGCACAAAGAAGAAGAAAAAACAGGATTCCCCGACTGCTGATTTATGCAGCTAGAAGGTAAATTATCACAAAGAGGTGAATTTAGCTGAAATAGCTGAAAAGTAGCTGAAGCATAAAGAAGTTTAAATCAGCCGAATAGCTGAAAGGAGGAGAAAAATAGCTAAAACGGCAGAAAAAAGATAAAAGTGGAAACAAAAAAGAAGCTGAATGAAGCTGCAATTAGCAGAGAAAGAAGCAGAATAAAAGTTGAAAAGTGCAGCAAAAGTTTATAAACATTTTAAAGGGTTTTATAGTTATTGAATTCATTTTCAATTACAAAAAAGGGCTAAAAAAAAAAAGCCAAATATCTAAATTGCAGAAACACCAAAAGTCAAAACTGGAATGTGCTGCAGCAGCAGAACATTTTCATGTAGACAATTTTGAAAAAGCACCGAAGTTGTGGAATAAGATATGTGCTAAAAAATGTATGGAGAAGATGTATACATCGTGTGAGCTTCATCCACACAATAATCCAGAAATAAATCACTGAAAGACTGGAATAGCCTGTTTAGTGTTGTTTTTTTATTACAAACTGTAAAAATCTAAAATCTTTTTGATCTTGTTTTGAGACTGATTTACTAAACAAGAACAGAAAGCGTTGATTCATAATCTTGTAGCAGAACATGTAAAGTTATTTATCTCATTAATCTGGAAGTCTGCCAGTGAAGAAAGAAAACTGAACTTGGTAAGATTTTTTAAATCACTTAATTTGAGTCAAGTTTCCAATCTAACAAGATAAATAATCTTACATGTTCTGCTAACAAGATTAATCAATGTATTGTTTAGTAAATCAGTCTCAAAACAAGATATATATATATGTGTATATGTGTGTATATA
>NW_013952796.1:428054-431308 GCF_001266775.1 Austrofundulus limnaeus
TATATATATATGTATATATGTATATAAAATTTTAAAACTTGGTTAAATGAGCTTTGTGTCTGGCTCCTGACCAGGTGTGTTTACCTGCAGAAAATGAGTGAAAACAGGTCAAAGCTGCTGACAGCCACAGGGGAGTTCTGTGGATGAAGATTAGATTTCTGACACTCAGACTGAGTGAAGAATGCCGACAGAAGTGTTATGTTGACACAGATTGCGTACCTGCATTTCAGAATTACACTATATGTGGAAAACTGCTGAAGGAAGCACATTCCTGCAGCGCCACCTGATGACGGCCAGGATCACTTTTAATGTTTGGTTTTATAAACGTCACTGGCTGCAGCCGCCGGAGGGCGCCGTCACTGCAACACCTGAGTGTGGGGCCAAAACCAGCTCCCAGTACAGTCACCAGTGAGTCTGGTTCCAGTCTGGTCCCGGTCCTGATCCAGTCAGACAGATGAGGAGCTGCAGCTGTCTGCTCATGCGCTGTTTGATTCCTCGTGAGTCACACCCTGAAAACACACACCTGGTCTGCAGCTGACAACCGTCTCAACCTGCCCACGTGATCAGCACGTGTCGGAGCGCCTGTCCCTTTACCAGTGCTCGTTGAGCTAGACCAGTGAAGACATGCATGTGGAAGACGTTAGGGATTAATTAAAACTTGAACTCTGGCAGCTCAGCCAACAAATGAACTGACAGAACCTGAAAGAGGCTCCACCTGCAAACACAACTACTCCAAAACATTTTAAAACAAGACGACACGAGTCCTGCAGCGAATTTGATTTAAAGAAATGAGGGTAAAATGTGCAGAACTGTTTCTGCTGCAGAGTCACTTTGACTGAAAAGAGGTTTCACTCGGTGCGATTGTTCCAGCTGGAAACTAAAAGCCTCCTAGCCTGCAGGCGGCTGCTGCGTTCCTCCCTGCTCAGGTTAAATATCACCTTATTGTCCTGTTTTCTCAGCACAAACAACACAATGTTTTGTTTTGTTCATAAAGCTGACATGTGAGTCTCCAGTGCAACTGTTTTATGATTGGACAGCAGAGCGAAACATCATCATCATCAGCGCTTCCAGCTGTTCCCACACTGTCAGCTGATCCAGAAAAAGACCTCGCCCTGACATGTAGTCAGCTCTGTCAAACAAAAAGCTGTAAAAAAAAAACTGTTTTCATCGTGAAACTGTGACAACGAGAGCTTATTTCAGCAGTTAAGATGTAACACAAGGCTTAAACATTTTATTTTAGACACACCGCTTAACTGGTTTATTTCGTACCTTTCTGGCTATATGCATAGTTTCAGCTCCTCTCGATTCTGGTGTTCCACAAGGTTCTGTCCTCGGTCCTCTCATATTTAATCATTTACCTCCTTCCACTCGGAAATATCTTTCGAAAACCTAATATCCAATTTCACTGTTATGCAGATGACACCCAGTTCTATCTGTCCCCCACCCCCTACTGCCACCCTCCGACCGGATTATATTAAAGCTGAGAGATGAAGACTAAAGTCCACCTCATAAACTGAAGTCAAACCTCACCTCCTCCTTCTGATGTTTGCTGTGTGGGTGTGGAGGAGGATGTGGAAGGACCTGATCTGTCCAGTTAGAGGTGGATGAAGATGACAATGATGAGCGCTGTTCTTCATCATCTCTGTGTTTCTCTCCAGGCTGCAGTGGACCGAGCTGATCTGGATCGAACCGGGTCCACCTGAGGGTGCGAGACGACGACACAAACAGGTGAAACAGAGAGAGAGAGAGAGAGAGAGAGAGAGAGAGAGAGAGAGGTAAATGTTGCACATGTTCAAATCTTTGTGACAAACATTTTCAGACTCAGACCTCTATTTCAAAAACTGATATTTATAATGTTACTATCCTGCAGCAGTGACTTCTTTACAGACATTGTTAATAATTTGTAAACGTTTTGTAAAGTTTAGACAGCTCTAAAGTTGGTGACACCAACTTAAACATTCTGTAAAAAAAATAAAATAAAATCCTCAAACTAAACTATATTTAGGAGCATGAACTGATTTTAAATGTTTCTAATGAGAATTACTATTCAATAAAGACGTAGTTAGAAAACACTGTTTGCCTTAAACGTTTAGTAAAAAATATATGTTGTTGACTCAGGTCAATATTTAAACACAGATCTCTGTTTACTCAATGGACTTCATTCTTACAGATTCTGATTAATCTTTGGTCATGGTTAGTCAATTTGAGCTAAATTAAAACTAAAACAAACTGTTAAAAGAAGCTGAACAAAGTGCAAATTGTAAACGTAAACCGCTAGCTTAAAGTTAACAAACATTAGCTAAAACCTAAAAGTATCAAAAGACTAGCTAAAATCTTAAAGTAGAATAAAGCTGGCTAAAAGGTACCAAAATAAACCAAACTCACCAAAAAGTTAGCAAAGGTTGACGGCTAGCTAAAAACAAACAAAAGCTGCAACCAACAGTAAAGCACAAATCACCATAAAGGTACCAAAAGGCTAAAAATATGTGAGCCATCGTATCGAAATGAGGATTAAGTTAAATTTGGTCAAAATGACCCAACTACATTTTCAGATTCCTGCTTTAAAAGCCACATTTTGACACCTGGATCATTCTAAGCTTATCCAGAGATATGACTTAATTTGTCTTGTTGGTTACAATAATACATAACTCTTTGTTCTGAATCCTGATTTTATAAAATTTATTGAGTAATTTTTTATGTCAATATAAAGAGGAAACATCAAATACTGTAGTATTTCTATATTAGGATTTCCCAGTTGGAAAAAAAACAAAAACATTGCTAGCTCACAGTGGAAAAATTCAAAAATTTTAAGGTGGGTTTTCCTCAAAATCAGTTTTTTTGTTGCTACTAAAAAAGACAGTTCATTCAAATGATACATTATTAAATCATTAATTCATTATATTTTTGACAAAATGCAATTTTTGCCCACATTTAAATCAAAACCCTATATCTGCCCATTTCTCCTTGTTCCACTTTTGGACTTAATCCTTGTTTCGATGTGACGGGTCATATATCAAAAGGAGCAAAAACTAAAATATGCAGAAACTTGGCTAAAATTAGCAGAACAGTAGTTAAAAGCGACTGAAGGCTAGCTGTAAAATAAAAGCTGCAGAAGACTAGATAAAAGCTAAAAGTAGCAAATGCTAGCCGAAATCACCAACATGGTAGCCAAATGCAAAATGTATTAAAAGCCAAGCTAAATGTAGCAATAGCTGAAATTTGCAGAAATCTAGCTCAAAGTAGCTGAATAATAA
>NW_013952796.1:432023-433908 GCF_001266775.1 Austrofundulus limnaeus
AAGCTAAATATCTCATAAGAAGACAAAAAAAACAGTAAGCAAATTTGACCAAGAACATAATTTTTGAAGAAATCTAAAAGAGCTTGATGTATTCTGATGGAGAACGTATACGTAAAGTTTTTTATTCTGAAAAATATTCGTTAGAATCATGGAGTCGCTCTCGTCTGAATGAGCCGAAGGTTTTGATTGATGAATGTCTGAAAACATCATGTATCCAGATGGATTACAGAGATTAAACTGAAATGCAAAAACAGAACAAGTGTTTTTGCTGACTCATCTTTATTATTATTATTATTATTATTATATTAGGAATCATGGAGGAACTCAGGAATTCTGTTTTCTTCTCATTCATGCATGAAGACCTAAAAAAAACTAAACAAAAAGTGTGGGAAGTGAAACAGATTGTTGTGAGATCAGACAGGGCGGTATCTCACCTGGGCTGCTCGGTCGGTTTATATTTGACAGGTGAGGAGGTCATGTGACTGCTCAGGTGAGTCACCTGAGCAGGAAGAGGAGCTGTCAGTGCTGTGATTCTCACACTCCGTCTCTGTGTTTTCAGTCTTCAGTCTGTGTTCCTCTGCCTTCCATCATGTCTCCATCCCATCAGAACGCCACTTGCTGTTGTTTCTCTCAGGCTTTACTTCCCAGCCGCTCCACCGTCGTGGAAATGTTTCGCCGCAGGAAGAAGAAGCACCGGCTGGAGATCTCGGCGCCGAAGGACTTCCAGCACCGGGTCCACACGTCCTTCGACGTCTCCACGGGTCGGTTCGTGGGCCTGCCGCCTCAGTGGCAGAGCGTCATCGAAACGCTGAAGAGACCACGCCCCCTTGTAGACCCCTCCAGGATCACCAACATAGAACTTGAACCCAGAAAGGTCAGAGGTCAAATTTAAAACATTGTTATTAAACAAAATTGATTAATGTTTGAGTTCTGGTGAAAACCTGTAAGCAGCAAAAGTTTCAGCCACTCTGGGTTTCTTTAGAGTTCGGCTCATATTTATACTGTCAACAAAGTCAGCTGTCTTACTGTTTGCAGTTCCACACAGGACTGAACCAACAGAAGTAACTGGTGTCAGTCCAAAAATACAACAAAGTAATGTACTTAATGTTAGTCCCAGACAGATTCAACTTTTCTTTACAAGCTTATGGTTGCATCATGTCTTCCTTCACTCATTTGTACTTTTCCTGTCTATAAAACCTGAACCTAAATGCTCATATTGTTACTGTAACCACAGAATATCTCATGAGTGTAATGTTTCTTTATAGCCCTCGAGTGTCAACTCTGCAGTCAAAACATTTCAGAGAGAGAACCATTCATGAGTTACAGCTCAAGAGTTCCTTGAAGGAATGCATGACACCTGCTGTCTTTTACAAGTCTTAAACTAAGATTGTCCTATGATAAGATACAAATTTACAAGGAATCTTGTAAGTTAAACATTATGTGCATTTTCATTCTTCATTGCAAGATCTGCCATTATCTATTAGCAAAACAGTAGCAAAAAGCTAGTTAAGTTAAATAATTCAAAAAGTCCAATAGTTACAAAAACAAAAAGTCGAGACTGAGATGAAATGAACAAGGCAAATGTTTTAATGTGAGTGGTTAAAGTAGCTGAAGGTATATAGGCATACTTCAAGGCACTGTGGGGATGGGATGGAATGGAGTAGGATAGGGTAGAGTAGGGTAGGGTGGGATGGATAGGATAGGATAGGATAGGATAGGATACGATGGATAGGATAGGATAGGATAAGGTAGGGTAGGGTGAGATGGGATAGGATAGGATAAGGTAGGGTGGGCTGGGGTAGAGTAGGGTGGGATGGGATAGGATAGGATAGGATAGGATAGGATAGGATAGGATAGGATAGGATAAGGTAGGGTGGGATGGGGT